>NW_026612409.1:0-17700 GCF_029931775.1 Euleptes europaea | reverse complement strand
TGGCTTTGGCTTGCTACTACTATAAGTGGGAGCAATCAGGATGAAAGAATAGTCAGGGGGGTTGAGAATTGGTCGAGTGTTATCCATGTGTTGACATGTCAGATTTTTGTTAGTGTGGGGGCGTTTAATTGTCCTATTAATAGGAGTGTTGTTGTTATAGATAGGGCCGTATAAATGTGGAAGGTGTATTTAGTTGGGGCTAAAAGGGCGGTTGGGACTAGTATTACTGTTGCTATGGTTAGTTTTAGCATTTTAATAGGCTTATGGTTTTTAGGTGGTCTGTTGCGTGAGTGCGGGAGGATGCAGCTAATAGGGCCAGTCCTGCTCCTGCCTCACATGCGGACATGGTCAAGAGGGTAATTGGAAGGGTGGCAGTGGTTGACAGGTGTTGGGTTAAGGAGATAGCACTAAGTCCAATAAATAGGCTTAAAAGCAGGCCCTCGATGCATAGAAGGGCAGATACAAGATGTTTACGGTGGAGTGCTAGTCCTATAAGGCTTAGGGTAAAGATGGCTAGTATCAGTAGGTGTTGAGGTAGCATAGTTAGTGGCCCCATTATTTTGGGATGTACTAAGTCGAAATTAGTGATCTTGCTTTAGATTAGCCTCTATATTCTGCTCATTCTAGTCCTCCTTGGGATCACTCATAGACTAGGCCCAGGGCTAGTAGGGTGATAATTGTTGTAGTTCATATAAGGGTTGAATTGGGGGAGGGTAAGTTAATAGCTCACGGGGTTGGTAGGAGTAGGGCGATTTCTAGGTCAAAAAGTAGGAATAAGATAGCGACTAGAAAAAATCGCAATGAGAAAGGTAGTCGTGCTGAACCGACTGGGTCAAAGCCGCATTCGTATGGGGACAATTTTTCTGTGTCAGGGGTGGCTTGTGGTAGTCAAAAGCTAATGATGATTAGGGCGGCGGTTAGTGCGGTGGATATTAGAGTTACTATTATAATGTTTATTACTTCCTCTTAGGGTTAATTATGAGCTAAGGCTTTGTGAGTGGAAGTCACCTGTACTTTTAAATACTAAGGAAGTTATGAACCTCATCAATAGATTGAGATGTAAAGGAAGAGTCAAACAACGTCTACAAAGTGTCAGTATCATGCGGCCGCTTCGAATCCAAAGTGGTGGTCAGTGGTGAAGTGGAATTTTATTTGGCGTAGCAGGCAGACTACTAGGAAGCTAGTCCCAATGATTACATGTAGTCCGTGGAAGCCAGTGGCCACAAAAAAGGTGGTGCCATAGGCTCCGTCTGCTACTGTGAAAGAGGCCTCCAGATATTCTATAGCCTGTAGTAGTGTAAAGTAGGCCCCCAGTATGATTGTAAGCACTAGGGCCTGTATGGCCTCTTTTCGTTCTCCTCCTATGATTGAATGGTGGGCTCAGGTTACTGTAACACCTGATGCCAGTAGTACTGCGGTATTAAGTAGGGGAACTTCAAACGGGTTTAGGGGAGTAATTCCGCTTGGGGGTCAACAACCTCCAAGCTCTGGTGTAGGTGCAAGGCTTGAGTGATAGAATGCTCAAAAGAACCCGATGAAAAAGAAAACCTCTGAGGCAATGAATAAAATTATGCCATAACGAAGTCCCTGTTGAACTTGGTGGGTGTGGTGGCCTTGGTAGGTTCCTTCCCGAACAACATCTCGTCATCATTGCAGTATTGTTAATAGTATAGTGGTAAGGCCGATGGTTATTAATGTATTTGAGCCAAAGTGGAACCATATTGCGAGCCCAGAGGTTATTAATAAGGCTGCAATGGCCCCTGTTAGGGGCCATGGGCTTTGGTCTACTATGTGGAAGCTGTGGGCTTGGTGGGTCATTAAACGTTTTCTTGTAGGTAGAGACTTAATAATAGTACGAATACATATGCTTGGATCATTGCAACAGCGACTTCTAGGGCGGTTAACAATAGGAGGGTGACTGAGGTTAGCACTGATACTGATGGTATTAATGGCATTAATACAAGTGTGGCTGTTGAGATAAGTTGGATTAACAGGTGTCCTGCAGTTAGGTTTGCAGTAAGACGCACCCCCAGGGCTAGGGGTCGAATTAATAGGCTAGCTGTTTCGATAATTACTAAAATTGGAACTAGCGGGGTGGGTGTGCCCATGGGTAGTAGGTGTCCGATGGAGGCGGTGGGCTGGTTTCAAAGCCCAACAAGTACTGTAAATAGTCATATTGGTAGGGCCAGGCTTATGTTTATGGATAGTTGTGTGGTGGGGGTAAATGTGTATGGTAATAGCCCTAGCAGGTTGATTGTTAATAGGTATAACAAAATTGTTAATAGAAGCAGTGCTCAGGGGTGTCCTGTCTTACTGATTGGGGATATTAGTTGTTTTGTGGCGGTTTTTATTAGTCATAGTTTTAGTGCCCATGTGCGGCTTGGTATTAGATGTGTTTGTGAGTGAAATAGTGTTGTTGGGGCCAGTAGGGCAAGCAGGATTAATGGGACTCCTATTATCTGTGGGGTTGCGAATTGGTCGAATAGGTTTAACATCATAATCAGGATCAGCATGGGGGCTGGGTGCTTAGGGGTTTTGTAGTTGGTTGGTTGGCTATCTGGTGTTTTAACAGCTTTGGTTTTATTATAAGGAGGGTGATAAACCATACGGTTAACATAATTATAAGTCACGGAGCGGGGTTTAGTTGGGGCACGTCTTTAAGTGGTTATTGTTCCAATCTTTGGCTTAAAAGGCCAATGCTATTATGTAAAGCTTCTTAAAGATTGAAGTATCATGTTAGACCATAATTCGAAGTTGTCTAGGGTGGTGGCTTCTACTACAATGGGCATAAAGCTGTGGTTTGACCCGCAGATTTCTGAGCACTGGCCGTAAAATAGGCCTGGGGAAGCTGTAGTAAATGTTGTCTGGTTTAGTCGCCCAGGGATTGCATCGGTTTTAATGCCTAGTGAGGGGACGGCTCAAGAGTGAAGGACGTCTTCGGCTGAAATTAACATGCGGATCGGGGACTCTACGGGTACAACTATTCGGTGGTCTGTCTCTAGTAGTCGAATGGCCCCTGATCACAGGTCTGTTGTTGGGGTCATATAGGAGTCAAATGTTAGGTTTTCATAGTCTGTGTATTCGTAGCTTCAATATCATTGGTGTCCAAGGGCCTTAATTGTTAGGTGTGGGTTGTTAATCTCATCTATTAGGTACAGGATTCGTAAGGACGGCAGTGCAATTATGATTAGAATGATAGACGGCAGGACTGTTCAGATTATTTCAACTGCTTGGGCATCTATTGTGTTAGTGTGCGTTAGTGTGGTTGTTATTATAAGAGAGATAATATATAGGACGAAGGCGCTGATAAGGAATACGATTATAAGTGCGTGGTCGTGGAAGTGGAGGAGCTCTTCTATGATGGGGGATGCTGCGTCTTGGAATCCTAGTTGGGCAGGTTGTGCCATTGAGTCTCACAGGGGTTAGACTGTAATTTAGCCCTGACAGTGCTATGTAATAATTTACTAGAGGCTCGTGTTTGATAAGAGAGGGGTACGCAGTGGGCGTACGTTTAGCTTGAAACTAAAAGGTGGGGGTTCGAGTCCCTCGTCTCTTGGCAGGTTAAGATTGGACAAAGGCTGGTTCTTCATACGTGTGGTATGGGGGCGGGCAGCCGTGGAGTCACTCTAGGTTGACGTGTGTTAGTTCTGTGTTATTTGGGGTCCGTTTGGCAGAAAATGCCTCTCAGATAATATATATTATTATGATGACGGCAACAAGTGATGTTAGTGATCCAATTGATGAGACAGTGTTCCATAGTGTGTAGGCGTCTGGGTAGTCTGAGTACCGTCGTGGCATTCCAGCAAGACCTAAAAAGTGTTGGGGGAAGAATGTTATGTTTACGCCAATAAATATAACCCCGAATTGGGCTTTTGTTAAAGTGCTATGTAATGAGAAGCCAGTAAATAGTGGAAATCAGTGTACGAATCCGCCTATAATTGCAAATACTGCTCCTATAGATAAGACGTAGTGGAAGTGTGCGACTACGTAGTATGTGTCATGTAATACAATATCCAGGGATGAGTTTGCTAAGACGATCCCGGTTAGTCCGCCCACGGTAAACAGGAAGATAAAGCCAAGAGCCCACAGCAAGGCTGCGTCTCATTTGATTAGTCCGCCATGAAGGGTTGCTAACCAGCTGAATACTTTTACCCCAGTTGGGATTGCAATAATTATTGTGGCAGAGGTAAAGTATGCGCGGGTGTCTACATCCATGCCAACTGTGAATATATGGTGGGCTCAGACGATAAAACCAAGGAATCCGATAGAGACCATGGCCCACACCATGCCCATGTAGCCAAAGGGCTCTTTTTTACCAGCGTAGTATGCTACGATGTGGGAGATCATACCAAATCCGGGTAAAATTAAGATGTAAACTTCTGGGTGCCCAAAAAATCAGAACAGGTGTTGGTATAGCACGGGGTCTCCTCCGCCTGCCGGGTCAAAGAAGGTGGTGTTTAGGTTTCGGTCTGTTAATAGTATTGTGATGCCGGCAGCTAGTACTGGCAGAGACAGTAGAAGAAGTACTGCGGTGATAAGTACAGATCATACGAAGAGGGGGGTGTTGTATTGAGTTATTGCTGGGGCTTTTATATTAATGCAGGTGGTAATAAAGTTAATAGCCCCCAGGATGGAAGAAACCCCTGCTAGGTGCAGGGAAAAAATTGTCAGGTCTACGGATGCTCCTGCATGGGCCAGGTTGGCAGCTAGTGGTGGGTAGACGGTTCAGCCAGTTCCTGCCCCGGCTTCAACTCCGGAAGAGGCCAGTAAAAGGAGTAGTGAGGGGGGCAGGAGTCAAAAGCTTATGTTGTTTATTCGTGGAAAAGCCATGTCTGGGGCCCCAATTATTAGTGGAACCAGCCAGTTTCCGAAGCCCCCGATCATTACGGGTATTACCATGAAGAAGATTATTACAAAAGCATGGGCGGTTACAACCACATTATAGATTTGGTCGTCCCCAAGAAGGGTTCCAGGCTGGCTAAGCTCAGCTCGAATTAGCAAGCTTAGGCCAGTGCCGGCTATTCCGGCCCAGGCGCCAAAAAGTAGATACAGGGTGCCGATGTCTTTGTGGTTTGTCGAAAAAAATCAACGATTGATGGTCACAGGTAGGATGGCCGAGGGCAAGGCGGTGAGCTGTAGTCTCACAGACAGAGGTTTGAGTCCTTTTCGTACCAAGCTCCGTAGCGTAGAACGCAACAAAATGCAAGTTTGGAGACGCACCCAAAAAGGTGCCGGGGCTTCTCCCGTTTTTCTATAACGGGAGAAGGTAGATTGAAGCCCGCTGGATAGGGTGTTTAGTTGTTAACTAAAGTTTTATGGGATCAAAGCCCGTCGGTCTAGGGAGGTCTTAGCTTAATTAAAGTGTCTGAGTTGCATTCAGGAGATGTATATTAGTGTTTTACAGGCCTTCAGGGAATAAGATGTGTTTCTTGTTTGGGGCTTTGAAGGCCCCTGGTTTAAATAGTTAACCTAAGTCCCTGGGGGTGGGGCGGGGTTTATATGTTGTATAGTAGTGGTGTGATTGGTAGAAGGAGGGCTGTTGTAGTAGTTGCCGTGGTTATTAGGTGTGTGTGGTTGTTTTTGAATCGTCATGTGTTTTTTGTTGTGGTTGTGGTGGGCGGGTTTGTTAGTGTAGTGAAATAGGCTAGGCGGGTATAAAAGAATAGGCTTGGTAGGCTTATTAGGGCTAATGTTGTGGCTAGTGGGGTTAGCTGGTGTAGTGTTAGTTCTTTGATAATTAGCAGTTTTGGCATGAACCCTGTTAGGGGGGGAAGGCCCCCTAGTGATATTAGTGTTAGTATTATTATGGTTAAAAGTGTAGAGGAGTTAGACCAGGTGGTAGTAAGGTCTGTGATGTTTTTTGTTGATGCTGTTAATATAGAGGTAAATATTGCTGTGGTTGCGGCTAAATAGATAATTATGGTTAGTGTTGTAAGGCTGTGGCCCATAGTTAGGGCAATTGTTAATCATCCCATATGGGCGATTGAGGAGAAGGCCATGATTTTTCGGAGTTGTGTCTGATTTAGGCCTGACCACCCCCCAATTATTGTGGATAGGAGTCCCAGCACTAGGACCAGGTTTAGTGATAGGTGGTTGTGTATTATATAAAGTAGGGCTAGGGGGGCAAGTTTTTGTCATGTTGATATGATTAGGGCGGTTATTATTGTAGACCCCTGCAGGACCTCTGGGTATCAGAAGTGTGTTGGTGCCAAGCCTAGTTTTATTGCGATGGCTACTGTTAAAATTAGTGCAGTTGAGTTGTGCGTTGGCTGTATAATTGTTCATTGTCCGGTCTGTCAGGTGTTGATCAGGCTGGCCAGGAGGATTAGGGCAGCGGCTGCAGCTTGTGTTAGGAAATATTTTGTGGCGGCTTCTGTTGCTCGTGGGTGGTGTTGTTTAGTAATGTGTGGTAGTATGGCTAGTGTATTGATTTCTAGTCCAAGTCATGCAAGTAGTCAGTGGTGGCTTGATGTGGTGATGATGGTGCCTGTCGCTAGGCTTGAGATTAGGATTGTTTGTGTTATTGGGCTTATTAGTATAGGAAGGGTTGTGTACCAACATTGTCGGGGTATGGGCCCGAAAGCTTTATTAGCTGACTTTACTAGTAGGTAGTATAATTGGAAGTACACGAAGTTTTGGGCTTCGTAGTGCAGGTTCGTAGCCTGTCTTTCTAAGGAAGTGGGAGGGGCGAGTCTCCATATCATACTCTATCAAAGTAGTCCTTAATGTTTCGGGCACACTGCCAAAGTTTGGGTTATGTTAGTGGGGGGGTGCCTGATATTGAAATGGGTGTGGCAATGTATCAGACGCAAAGGGCTAGGGTTAGTGGTAGGAAGTTTTTTCAAAGTAGGTGCATTAGTTGGTCATATCGAAATCGTGGATATGATGCGCGGATTCACAGGAAGCCCAGTGTTAACATGCAGGTTTTAATCATAATATTTATTGAAAATAGTTCTGGGGTGTTGGGGCAGTTTGGGCCTAGGAATAGGATACATGAGAGGGTGTTTATTATTAAGATGTTTGCGTATTCTGCTAGGAAGAATAGTGCGAATGGGCCGGCTGCGTATTCAACATTAAATCCTGAGACAAGCTCTGACTCGCCTTCGGTTAGGTCGAATGGGGCCCGGTTTGTTTCTGCAATTGTTGAGATGTATCATATTATTATTAGTGGTCATACACATGTTGCTAATCACGTGTTTTTTTGTGTTGTTAGCAGGGTTTGTATTGAAAATCCCCCCGTGAATATTATGGTTGATAGTACAATGATTCCTATTGTTACCTCATAAGAGATAGTTTGTGCGACTGCCCGTAGGGCGCCAACGAGGGCGTATTTTGAGTTTGTTGCTCACCCAGATCATAGAATTGAGTATACAGCAAGGCTTGAGATAGCCAGTAGTATTAATAGGCCTAAATTAGCGTCCATGATGGGGTTTGGTATTGGAATGGGGGCTCAAATTGTTAGTGACAGTAGTAGTGCTAGTATTGGTATGGCTAAAAATAGTGTTGGTGTTGATGCCGTTGGTCGGATGGGTTCTTTGGTGAAAAGTTTTAGTCCGTCTGCAATTGGTTGTAGTAGGCCGTAGGGCCCTACAATGTTTGGGCCCTTGCGTAGTTGTATGTAGCCTAGGGTTTTTCGTTCTAATAGGGTTAGGAAGGCAACTGCTAGTAGGATTGGGATGATGAGTGTTAGTGGGTTAACTACTAGGGTTATTGTGGTTTTAATTATTAGGGAGAAGATTTGAGCTTCTGTTGTAAGGGCTTAGGCCTTTTGCATAATTACCTGGCTCTGCCACCCTAAAGCGTGGCCCTGGTCTTAGGCCGCTGGTTTTGATAAATGGGCTCTTTAGTGTGGGTAAGAGCTTGGTATTAGCACGTGGGGGTCCTATTGGTGCTTCTCCCTGGGTCCTTTCGTACTGAAGGGAGAAAAACATAGATAGAAACCGACCTGGATTTCTCCGGTCTGAACTCAGATCACGTAGGACTAGTTAATCGTTGAACAAACGAACCCTTGGTAGTGGCTGCACCACCAGGATGTCCTGATCCAACATCGAGGTCGTAAACCCTCTTGGCGATAGGGGCTCTAAAAGAGGATGGCGCTGTTATCCCTGGGGTAACTTGGTTCGTTGATCTGTGTTACAGGGTCAATTTTATGGTGGTCTCATTGGCTTGTGGGTCTTTGATAGATTTTTGGTCTGTGGTCTTGGAAGTTTTGTTTATTTCCGAAGTCGCCCCAACTAAAAACAAGGCTAAGGGGGGGGGGTAGAGGCCCCGTGGTTATTAGTTTTTGTTTTAAGCTCCACAGGGTCTTTTCGTCTTATGTTTACATCCTAGCTTTTTAACTAGGGGATCAAGTTCATTGATCTGCTTTAGGAGACAGTTGGGCCCTCATTTAGCCGTTCATACTAGTCATTATTTAAGTGACAAGTGATTACGCTACCTTTGCACGGTTAGAATACCGCGGCCGTTTAAAAGATCACTGGGCAGGCAGCACCTTTAATACTTGTGTGGCTAAAGGCTATGTTTTTGGTAAACAGTTGGGGCCCTAAGTGGCTGAGTTCCTTTTGTGGCGTTTAATCTGTCTGTGCTGCACTCCTGTGTTGGGTTAACAGGGGGTTATATTATATGGTTAAAAAGTGTGTTAAATTTTTCCATTTGTGGTCTGTTATTTACTGGTAGTTTATCTATTTCCAGTTTATGGGGGTGCATGTAGAGAGCGGGGCTCTTATTACTAATTTTAACAGTGGTGTCTCTATTGTGGTAGAGTAGCTCAGTTAAGTGGTCTAGGGGTTCTTGGTTTGTTTAGTATCTTTAAGATTGTGTGCTGTGACGCGTTTAGTTTTTGGTGGCTGCTTTAAGGCCAACTGGTGTGTTTTATTTGGTGTTTTCCTCTAGGATTGGTTGTTTTCAATTACAATAAGGCTGTACCCTTATTGTATATAGTATAGGAGTGACAGTGGTAAATATGCTTGTATTTAGGTTCAGGCGTCCTATAGTTGAACTAGAATTCTTTTATTGAGCAACCAGCTATCACCAGGCTCGATAGGCGTGTCACCTCTACCTAGCAGTCTCTCCAGCCTTTTGCCACAGGGACGGGTGTACTCAAAAAGTTGCTGTTAGGTAGCTCGTCTGGGTTCGGGTGAGCAGGTTTTAGTGCGCTTTATCTGTATTTGCTTATTAAACCATGATGCAAAAGGTACAAGGTCAGATCTTTGCTTTGTTGGTGCTTGGGGTTTTTCATAGTTCTTTCATTGTTCCCTTGCGGTACTATATGCTATTGCGTCAAGTGGGTGTTTTCTATCGCCTAAAAATATACTGGTACTGGGTTAAATGGTTTGGTTTATAGTGGGGCTTGAGGTTTTGAACTGTTTGTTGAGCTGTGGAGTTTGGGCTCAAGCGGGTTTTTGTTTAAACGTTTTTCAATTGTAAGTTGAATGCTTTATATAAGTGTAAGCTACCTCTTGATTTAGTGGCCAAGTGCACTTTCCAGTACACTTACCTTGTTACGACTTGCCTCATCTGTTGGTGTTTTGTTTTTTATAAAGTGTGGTTTATTAGTTCTTGAGGAGGGTGACGGGCGGTGTGTACGTGTCCCATGGCAGGCTTCAAACAGGCTTATCTTGCTTGTTTTACTGCTAAATCCACCTTCTGGTGAAGGTTTCATGTCACTTGTGGTGTTTTCTAGTGTAGAAAATGTAGCTCATCTCTGCCCCCTTATATGCTACACCTTGACCTGACGTGTTAAATGTTATCTATCTTACTTACGGCAGTTCTTTCATAAGGTAGGTTTGCGACGGCGGTATATAGGCTGGGTAAAGGCAAAAGGGGGTAAGGTTTGGCGTGGAGTATCGATTATAGGACAAGCTCCTCTAGGTTGGTTTGGGGCACCGTCAAGTCCTTAGAGTTTTAAGTTTTTCACTTGTAATTCTCTGGCGAGTTGCTAGTGTAAGGTGCAAGTTTGGTTTATGGCCAAGCATAATAGGGTATCTAATCCTAGTTTGGGCCTTGGCTTTCGTGAGTCGATGGGGCTTAATTAATTGTGGGAGGGGTGGAGTTGTTTTTGCATTGGTTAGTATTTTACAACGTAGGTGCAGCTCAGCCTTCTTTTATTAAGTTTTAGGGGTCTAGTCACTTTTTACGCCGAGTATTATTATTTTGGGGCTTTCGTATAACCGCGGTGGCTGGCACGAAATTTACCGCCCCGTCTGGTTTAACTGTGGCTAAGTCAAGCTTTATGGCTTATACATTAATGTTTATCACTGCTGGGCCCCGTGTGGGTGTGGCGGTGCTAGGTGTCTGGGGCTAAATAGTGTGGTGTGCCTGATACCTGCTCCTGGCCTAGTGGGTAGGCACTGTGTGGGGGTTTGCACAGGGGTGTGGAGGCTTGCATGTGTAATTCGAGTTAAAAATAATAATAAGTTTAGGACCAAAACGGTGTGTTTCCGGGAAATTACTAGGATCCATAACGGCAACTTCAGGGCCGTGCTTTAGTATTATTTAAGCTACAGTAACGGAGTTGCCGTTGTGTGGTTTAGTGTGTGTAATATATATATATATATATATATATATATATATACATTTTGGGGTTTTATTTTGTGTGTGGGGAGCTGCGATTTTTGTTCTTGTGGTATTATGGCAAGTCTTGGATCGCAACTAAGAAAAAATTTTTGCAATTAAATCTCGTTTTAGGGGTTTGGCGAGAAGCACTTTAATTGCAGGGAAAAATTCTTAGTGGGGGGTAAGGGGGGTTTGCCGGAGGTAGCCGTGTGAGTATGGGCGTGTTCGGGGCGTGGGTGTGTGTGGGTGTATGTGGGTGTATGGGGGGCGTGTGTGTGTGTGTGTGTGTGTGTGTGTGTGTGGTGGGTTGGGTATGGGTATGGGTATGGGTATGGGTGTGGGTATGGGTATGGGTATGGGTGTGGGTATGGGTGTAGGTGTAGGTGTAGGTGTAGGTATAGGTATAGGTATAGGTATAGGTGTCGTGTTTATTCATTGGTTTTTAGTCTAGTAAATAATTATATGTCCTTCGAGCATGAATAATTTACCCCTGGGTGGGCTTGTGGGATCGTGGGCCATCTTGCACCGTAGGTTCAGCAGAGTTGTTAGTTGACAGCCACTGGAAATGAGGTTGTGATATACCACCCTAAAAATAAAAATACCAGCCGCATGACAGCACAGGGATGCTATGAGTATGAGGAGACGTGTAACTAATCCTAGCAACCAAAGGCCTCTTAAAAGGCACGAGTGATACGTCAGCGATTAATGGACTTGACCTCACAGAACCAGAGGCCTTGGAAAGGGCACTGTGTGTTAGTCTACATTTCATGGACTACGAGACTGGGCACCTGGTGTGCGAATACAAGGATTGATGATCTCTCGGGATATGTCCGGTAAAGAATCAATATGTCTTAAATACATGGATTTATTAATCCACGCTTATTTGATGATATGTACTATGTAAAATCAATGATAGGATGTACTGGGACAATATTCATGGGGCAGATAGATGTATGTTGATTATACATAGTATGTATTATGTAAAATTAATAATAATATGTACTGGGACAATATTCATGGGGCAAATAAATGTATGTTGATTATACATAGTATGTAAAGGGGGACCCCCCATAACCCTAGACACTAATGGAGGTCCTGGAGTTTATAAGGTTGTTAAATGGCCATATAGGCTCCACCCCCGTGTGGGGGTGAAGCCTATTTGGGTGGGGTGGTCTCAGAAAATAGTTTAAGTGAAAACACTAGTTTTGGGGACTAGAGTTAAGAGTTGAGTCTTTTTTTTGATATACTGCGGGCGGAGGCCTTGGAGTTTATAAGGTTGTTAAGTGGCCATATAGGCTCCACCCCCGTGTGGGGGTGAAGCCTATTTGGGTGGGGTGGTCTCAGAAAATAGTTTAAGTGAAAACACTAGTTTTGGGGACTAGAGTTAAGAGTTGAGTCTTTTTTTGATATACTGCGGGCGGAGGCCTTGGAGTTTATAAGGTTGTTAAGTGGCCATATAGGCTCCACCCCCGTGTGGGGGTGAAGCCTATTTGGGTGGGGTGGTCTTAGAAAATAGTTTAAGTGAAAACACTAGTTTTGGGGACTAGAGTTAAGAGTTGAGTCTTTTTTTTGATATACTGCGGGCGGAGGCCTTGGAGTTTATAAGGTTGTTAAGTGGCCATATAGGCTCCACCCCCGTGTGGGGGTGAAGCCTATTTGGGTGGGGTGGTCTTAGAAAATAGTTTAAGTGAAAACACTAGTTTTGGGGACTAGAGTTAAGAGTTGAGTCTTTTTTTTGATATACTGCGGGCGGAGGCCTTGGAGTTTATAAGGTTGTTAAGTGGCCATATAGGCTCCACCCCCGTGTGGGGGTGAAGCCTATTTGGGTGGGGTGGTCTCAGAAAATAGTTTAAGTGAAAACACTAGTTTTGGGGACTAGAGTTAAGAGTTGAGTCTTTTTTGTATGTGGGGGTGTGAGTAGTGCCCCAGGGTTGTAATGCGTTCCAATCTTTGACTTACAAGGTCAGTGCTTTAAGTGTGGTTTAAGCTACAAGGGCTGGTGGGGTTATCAGTTTATTAGTTTATTCTCTAGTTTATTGATTGTGGGGCTTAATAGTAGGATTGTTGTGAAGTATAGGACGGAAGCTAGTTGTCCGATTATGATAAATGGGTCTTCGACTGGTTGTCCTCCGATTCAGGTTAGGATAGCGATAGTGGCGATTATGGTTCAAAATGTTAGTTGTGATAGTGGTCGGAATGTGCTTGTTCGTTGTTTTGAGTTGTGTGTAAGTGGGATTAGCAGTAGGATTATAATGGATATTATTAGGGCAAGTACTCCTCCAAGTTTGTTTGGGATGGAACGTAGGATGGCGTAGGCGAATAGGAAGTACCATTCTGGTTTGATGTGTGGTGGGGTTATTAGGGGGTTTGCTGGGGTAAAGTTTTCTGGGTCCCCAAGCAGTTGTGGGGAGAAAAGGGATAGGTACAGTAGTGTTATTATTATAAGGGCTGCCCCTAGCAGGTCTTTAGTTGAAAAGTATGGGTGGAACGGAATTTTATCTGAGTTTGAGTTTACCCCTGTTGGGTTGTTTGATCCCGTTTCGTGTAGGAATAGTATGTGTAGGATTGCAGTGGCTGAGATGATGAATGGCAGTAGGAAGTGGAAAGTGAAAAATCGTGTTAGTGTTGCGTTATCTACGGCGAACCCGCCTCAAATTCACTCTACTAGGGTGTTTCCTATATATGGAACTGCTGATAGTAGGTTTGTGATTACGGTAGCCCCTCAGAATGATATCTGTCCCCATGGCAGGACATAGCCCACGAACGCGGTTGCTATTACTAGGAATAGTAGGGCCACGCCGATGTTTCAGGTCTCTTTGTATAAGTATGAGCCGTAGTATAGGCCTCGCCCGATGTGTATATAAAGGCAGATAAAAAATATGGAGGCGCCGTTGGCGTGGATGTTTCGGATTAGTCAGCCGTGTTGTACGTCACGACAGATGTGGGCGATTGATGAGAATGCTGTGGAGGTGTCTGCGGTGTAGTGCATGGCCAAGAATAGGCCGGTGGAGATTTGGATTAGTAGGCACAGCCCTAACAAGGACCCAAAGTTTCATCAAGCGGAGATGTTTGATGGTGTGGGGAGGTCAATAAATGAGTTGTTTATTATTTTGATTATTGGGTGTGTTTTTCGGATTGGGGTCATTATTGGTTTTTATAGTTGAATAACAACGGTGGTTTTTCGTATCACAGGTTTTGGCATGGCCAAATGAAAATTATGTCGTACTTTGTTTTTTTTACTGTGTTGTGTATGGTGTTGGGGTTTATTGGTGTAGCGTCAAATCCTTCTCCTGTTTTTGGGGCGATGGGACTTGTAGTGTCTGCGTTGGGTGGTAGTGTGGTGTTAGTTATTTTTGGTGGGTCCTTTATTGCATTGGTGTTATTTTTAATTTATTTAGGTGGGATATTGGTAGTCTTTGCTTATTCTGTGGCACTTTCAGCAGACCAATATCCTGAGGTGTGGTTGGATTACTCTGTTTTGTATTATGTGTTTGGGTATTTTATATTAGTTTTGTTTTTAGTTTGGTACTTTGGAGGGTTGTCTATTGATGGGTGTGGGGCGTCTGGTGGGGACGATTTTGGTTTTGAGGGTACTCGGACTGATTTTAGTGGTGTTGCATTGATATATTCTTTGGGCGGGCCGTTATTATTGTTGTGTGGGGGGAGTTTAATGGTGGCCCTGTTTGTTGTCCTTGAGTTAACTCGAGGGTCGAGTTTTGGGGGGCTACGTGCGGTTTAGTAGTATGTGGTAATTGCGGCGGCTAGAGTGGCAATAAGTATGACTAGGTATGTTTTGATGTGTCCGGTGTGTGATTTGGACAGTTTTTTAGCTAGGGCGGTGTTAATTAATATGGCTGTTTTTGGGGCGATGGCCTCATATCAGATAAGGTCATTTAAGTGCATAGCGGTGTTTTGTCCGAATTGTATGTTGTATTTTGGTTGGGCTCGGTGTGCAAGGGTGTTAAAGAACCCCAGTTGTGTTGAGGATGTACTTGGTGTACTTTGTTTTGGTTTTAATAGGTTGGATGTTTGTATGGTGATATCTATAGCACATAGCAGGCCTACTAGCGTGATAATTGTGGCGGCTAGTTTTGTAATTGGGCCCATTGTTATTGTTTGGGGTGGGGTTGGTAGTATTGTTGTGGCCACAAATAGGCCAGATATAATACTTCCTATGGCGAGTCGTACTAGGGGTCGAGTCTGGCTTGGGTTTGTTTCTGCTGGGGTTGTAGTTGTGTTGTATCGAGGCTTATTTGTTTGGACATAAAAGGTTAGGCGTAGGCTGTAGGCGGCTGTAAGGGCGGTAGCAATAATAGTGGTTGATAGGGCTCAGGCGTTTAAGTGTGATGTGTTTATTGTTTCAATGATTACGTCTTTAGTGTAAAATCCAGCTAGGAAGGGGGCCCCTGTTAGGGCTAGGTTGCCGATAGTTATACAGGTTGTGGTTAGCGGTATTGTTTTTTGGGTGCTTCCTATTTTTCGGATGTCTTGTTCGTCCCCGAGATTATGAATTACTGAACCTGCGCATAGGAATAGTATGGCCTTGAAAAAGGCGTGTGTGGTGATGTGTAGGTATGTTAACTGTGGCTGGTTTAGTCCTAGTGTTAGTATTATTAGGCCGAGCTGGCTTGAGGTGGAGAAGGCAATGATCTTTTTGATATCGTTTTGTGTGAGGGCACAGAGTGCTGCAAAGGTTGTAGTTATTGCTCCTAGGCATAGGCAGAGGGTAGTTGTGGCCTGGCTGTTTTGTATTATTGGGAATAGCCGGGCCAGTAGAAAAATTCCGGCAACGACTATTGTGCTAGAGTGAAGTAGTGCTGATACTGGGGTTGGGCCTTCTATGGCTGCTGGCAGCCATGGGTGTAGCCCAAATTGGGCGGATTTTCCCATGGCTGCTAAGACTAGGCCTAGTAGTGGCAGGGTGGGGGGGGTCGTATGTGAGAATGTTTGTTGTACGTCCCATGTGTTGTAGTGTATTGCGAATCAAGCTAAAGACAGGATTAGTCCAATGTCTCCGATTCGGTTGTATATAACAGCTTGTAGGGCGGATGTGTTTGCATTGGTGCGCCCGTGCCACCACCCGATTAGTAAGAAGGATATGATGCCTACCCCTTCCCAGCCAACAAATAGTTGTAATAGGCTGTTTGCTGTTGTTATGGTTATTATGGCTAGGAGGAATAGTATTAAGTATTTTATAAATTTGTTTTTGTTCGGGTCTAGTTTTATATATCAATCTGAGAACTCCAGGATGGCCCAGGTGATAAATAGGGCTGTTGTTATAAACGTGGTAGAGTAAATATCAAATAGGAAGCTGATATTAATGTTGAAGGACGTTTGTAGTCAGGTAGCGTTGGTTATAGTTGTTTGTATTCCGTAGTTGATAAAAATATTGGTTGGAATTAGGCTTGTCAGGCAGGCAAGTTTAGTAGTTTGTGTGAAGTAGCCCGAGGCTTGTGTAATAAACATAGAGGTAATAATAGGGGCAATAAGGACTAGCAGGGTTGAAATTATGGTTGAGTAGAATAGTATGGAGGTCATGTACTTTCACTTGGAGTTGCACCAAGTAGTGTTAATGCCTAAGATTAAAGGAAGGTCTAATATCCTTTGAAAGTCTTGGGTTATAATGTGGAGTGGTCCGGAGAATTTAACTTCGGTAATTTGAATTAGCAGTTCCAATTTGTGTCGTCCCTCTCGGTATGCAAGGGGCGGGGTGCCCCTGTTGTTAAGTCCACAGCTTAGTGTTTTGATCAAACTATGCCTACTTCTGGGTGCTACAGGATTAGTTTTGGGTTTATAATTAATAGTGCCATAGGGATGAGGTGAAGGGCTATTAATAGGTGTTCTCGGGTGTTTGAGGGTGGGTGGGAGGTATTTGTTGGTGTTTTGTTTCGTTGCGTTATAATGAAGACATATAGGGAGTATAGGGCGGTTAATAGCGTCGTTAGGCCTGTTAAGATGATTGTTATGGTGGCTCAGTTTATAGCAGAAGTAATGATTATTAATTCCCCCATCAGGTTGATTGTAGGGGGTAGGGCCATGTTGGCTAAGTTTGCCATAAGTCATCATGTGGCTATAAGTGGGAGGGTGAGTTGAAGGCCCCGTGTTATTAATAAAGTTCGAGTGTGGGTTCGTTCATAGTTTGTGTTGGCTAGGCAAAATAGTATAGAAGAGGCTAATCCGTGGGCGACCATTAGAATTATTGTTCCTGAGATACTTCATGGGGTCTGAATTAGGGCTCCTGCAGTTACAAGGCCTATGTGGCTTACTGAGGAGTAGGCAATGATGGATTTTAAGTCTGTTTGACGTAGGCAAATGAGGCTGGTTATAATTATTCCCCAGAGGGCTAGAATAATGAGGGGGTAGCACATAGTTTGTGTTGTTGGGTTTAGGATTGGGGTGATTCGGATGATGCCGTATCCTCCCAGTTTAAGAAGTACGGCGGCCAGGATTATTGATCCAGCGATTGGGGCCTCAACGTGTGCTTTTGGTAGTCATAAGTGCATGGAGTATAGGGGTATTTTTACTATAAATGCTAGAAGACATGATAGTCATACTAGTGAGTTGGTTCATGTTATTAGTATTTCTGGGTGCTTTATTGACATTATTAGTGGTGTTGTGTGGTAGTTGTGGGTGTATGAATATAAAATTATTACTAATAGTGGGAGTGAGCCGGATAGTGTATAGAACAGGAAATAAGTGCCTGCGGCGAGTCGCTCTGTTTGGCTGCCCCAACGCGTGATAAGGATTAGTGTTGGGATTAGTGTTGCTTCAAATAACAGGTAGAATAGTATTAAGTTGTTTGAGGCGAATGTTAGAATTAGGGTGGTTTGTAGCAGAGCACAGGTTGATAAGAACAGGCGTTGTCGGGACTGAGGCTCTTTGGCCATGTGGCTTTGGCTTGCTACTACTATAAGTGGGAGCAATCAGGATGAAAGAATAGTCAGGGGGGTTGAGAATTGGTCGAGTGTTATCCATGTGTTGACATGTCAGATTTTTGTTAGTGTGGGGGCGTTTAATTGTCCTATTAATAGGAGTGTTGTTGTTATAGATAGGGCCGTATAAATGTGGAAGGTGTATTTAGTTGGGGCTAAAAGGGCGGTTGGGACTAGTATTACTGTTGCTATGGTTAGTTTTAGCATTTTAATA
>NW_026612408.1:0-17706 GCF_029931775.1 Euleptes europaea | reverse complement strand
GCCAGCTCGGCCTAATAATACTAACACTAGGACTAAACCAGCCACAGTTAACATACCTACACATCACCACACACGCCTTTTTCAAGGCCATACTATTCCTATGCGCAGGTTCAGTAATTCATAATCTCGGGGACGAACAAGACATCCGAAAAATAGGAAGCACCCAAAAAACAATACCGCTAACCACAACCTGTATAACTATCGGCAACCTAGCCCTAACAGGGGCCCCCTTCCTAGCTGGATTTTACACTAAAGACGTAATCATTGAAACAATAAACACATCACACTTAAACGCCTGAGCCCTATCAACCACTATTATTGCTACCGCCCTTACAGCCGCCTACAGCCTACGCCTAACCTTTTATGTCCAAACAAATAAGCCTCGATACAACACAACTACAACCCCAGCAGAAACAAACCCAAGCCAGACTCGACCCCTAGTACGACTCGCCATAGGAAGTATTATATCTGGCCTATTTGTGGCCACAACAATACTACCAACCCCACCCCAAACAATAACAATGGGCCCAATTACAAAACTAGCCGCCACAATTATCACGCTAGTAGGCCTGCTATGTGCTATAGATATCACCATACAAACATCCAACCTATTAAAACCAAAACAAAGTACACCAAGTACATCCTCAACACAACTGGGGTTCTTTAACACCCTTGCACACCGAGCCCAACCAAAATACAACATACAATTCGGACAAAACACCGCTATGCACTTAAATGACCTTATCTGATATGAGGCCATCGCCCCAAAAACAGCCATATTAATTAACACCGCCCTAGCTAAAAAACTGTCCAAATCACACACCGGACACATCAAAACATACCTAGTCATACTTATTGCCACTCTAGCCGCCGCAATTACCACATACTACTAAACCGCACGTAGCCCCCCAAAACTCGACCCTCGAGTTAACTCAAGGACAACAAACAGGGCCACCATTAAACTCCCCCCACACAACAATAATAACGGCCCGCCCAAAGAATATATCAATGCAACACCACTAAAATCAGTCCGAGTACCCTCAAAACCAAAATCGTCCCCACCAGACGCCCCACACCCATCAATAGACAACCCTCCAAAGTACCAAACTAAAAACAAAACTAATATAAAATACCCAAACACATAATACAAAACAGAGTAATCCAACCACACCTCAGGATATTGGTCTGCTGAAAGTGCCACAGAATAAGCAAAGACTACCAATATCCCACCTAAATAAATTAAAAATAACACCAATGCAATAAAGGACCCACCAAAAATAACTAACACCACACTACCACCCAACGCAGACACTACAAGTCCCATCGCCCCAAAAACAGGAGAAGGATTTGACGCTACACCAATAAACCCCAACACCATACACAACACAGTAAAAAAAACAAAGTACGACATAATTTTCATTTGGCCATGCCAAAACCTGTGATACGAAAAACCACCGTTGTTATTCAACTATAAAAACCAATAATGACCCCAATCCGAAAAACACACCCAATAATCAAAATAATAAACAACTCATTTATTGACCTCCCCACACCATCAAACATCTCCGCTTGATGAAACTTTGGGTCCTTGTTAGGGCTGTGCCTACTAATCCAAATCTCCACCGGCCTATTCTTGGCCATGCACTACACCGCAGACACCTCCACAGCATTCTCATCAATCGCCCACATCTGTCGTGACGTACAACACGGCTGACTAATCCGAAACATCCACGCCAACGGCGCCTCCATATTTTTTATCTGCCTTTATATACACATCGGGCGAGGCCTATACTACGGCTCATACTTATACAAAGAGACCTGAAACATCGGCGTGGCCCTACTATTCCTAGTAATAGCAACCGCGTTCGTGGGCTATGTCCTGCCATGGGGACAGATATCATTCTGAGGGGCTACCGTAATCACAAACCTACTATCAGCAGTTCCATATATAGGAAACACCCTAGTAGAGTGAATTTGAGGCGGGTTCGCCGTAGATAACGCAACACTAACACGATTTTTCACTTTCCACTTCCTACTGCCATTCATCATCTCAGCCACTGCAATCCTACACATACTATTCCTACACGAAACGGGATCAAACAACCCAACAGGGGTAAACTCAAACTCAGATAAAATTCCGTTCCACCCATACTTTTCAACTAAAGACCTGCTAGGGGCAGCCCTTATAATAATAACACTACTGTACCTATCCCTTTTCTCCCCACAACTGCTTGGGGACCCAGAAAACTTTACCCCAGCAAACCCCCTAATAACCCCACCACACATCAAACCAGAATGGTACTTCCTATTCGCCTACGCCATCCTACGTTCCATCCCAAACAAACTTGGAGGAGTACTTGCCCTAATAATATCCATTATAATCCTACTGCTAATCCCACTTACACACAACTCAAAACAACGAACAAGCACATTCCGACCACTATCACAACTAACATTTTGAACCATAATCGCCACTATCGCTATCCTAACCTGAATCGGAGGACAACCAGTCGAAGACCCATTTATCATAATCGGACAACTAGCTTCCGTCCTATACTTCACAACAATCCTACTATTAAGCCCCACAATCAATAAACTAGAGAATAAACTAATAAACTGATAACCCCACCAGCCCTTGTAGCTTAAACCACACTTAAAGCACTGACCTTGTAAGTCAAAGATTGGAACGCATTACAACCCTGGGGCACTACTCACACCCCCACATACAAAAAAGACTCAACTCTTAACTCTAGTCCCCAAAACTAGTGTTTTCACTTAAACTATTTTCTGAGACCACCCCACCCAAATAGGCTTCACCCCCACACGGGGGTGGAGCCTATATGGCCACTTAACAACCTTATAAACTCCAAGGCCTCCGCCCGCAGTATATCAAAAAAAAGACTCAACTCTTAACTCTAGTCCCCAAAACTAGTGTTTTCACTTAAACTATTTTCTAAGACCACCCCACCCAAATAGGCTTCACCCCCACACGGGGGTGGAGCCTATATGGCCACTTAACAACCTTATAAACTCCAAGGCCTCCGCCCGCAGTATATCAAAAAAAAGACTCAACTCTTAACTCTAGTCCCCAAAACTAGTGTTTTCACTTAAACTATTTTCTAAGACCACCCCACCCAAATAGGCTTCACCCCCACACGGGGGTGGAGCCTATATGGCCACTTAACAACCTTATAAACTCCAAGGCCTCCGCCCGCAGTATATCAAAAAAAGACTCAACTCTTAACTCTAGTCCCCAAAACTAGTGTTTTCACTTAAACTATTTTCTGAGACCACCCCACCCAAATAGGCTTCACCCCCACACGGGGGTGGAGCCTATATGGCCACTTAACAACCTTATAAACTCCAAGGCCTCCGCCCGCAGTATATCAAAAAAAAGACTCAACTCTTAACTCTAGTCCCCAAAACTAGTGTTTTCACTTAAACTATTTTCTGAGACCACCCCACCCAAATAGGCTTCACCCCCACACGGGGGTGGAGCCTATATGGCCATTTAACAACCTTATAAACTCCAGGACCTCCATTAGTGTCTAGGGTTATGGGGGGTCCCCCTTTACATACTATGTATAATCAACATACATTTATTTGCCCCATGAATATTGTCCCAGTACATATTATTATTAATTTTACATAATACATACTATGTATAATCAACATACATCTATCTGCCCCATGAATATTGTCCCAGTACATCCTATCATTGATTTTACATAGTACATATCATCAAATAAGCGTGGATTAATAAATCCATGTATTTAAGACATATTGATTCTTTACCGGACATATCCCGAGAGATCATCAATCCTTGTATTCGCACACCAGGTGCCCAGTCTCGTAGTCCATGAAATGTAGACTAACACACAGTGCCCTTTCCAAGGCCTCTGGTTCTGTGAGGTCAAGTCCATTAATCGCTGACGTATCACTCGTGCCTTTTAAGAGGCCTTTGGTTGCTAGGATTAGTTACACGTCTCCTCATACTCATAGCATCCCTGTGCTGTCATGCGGCTGGTATTTTTATTTTTAGGGTGGTATATCACAACCTCATTTCCAGTGGCTGTCAACTAACAACTCTGCTGAACCTACGGTGCAAGATGGCCCACGATCCCACAAGCCCACCCAGGGGTAAATTATTCATGCTCGAAGGACATATAATTATTTACTAGACTAAAAACCAATGAATAAACACGACACCTATACCTATACCTATACCTATACCTACACCTACACCTACACCTACACCCATACCCACACCCATACCCATACCCATACCCACACCCATACCCATACCCATACCCATACCCACACACACACACACACACACACACACACACACACACGCCCCCCATACACCCACATACACCCACACACACCCACGCCCCGAACACGCCCATACTCACACGGCTACCTCCGGCAAACCCCCCTTACCCCCCACTAAGAATTTTTCCCTGCAATTAAAGTGCTTCTCGCCAAACCCCTAAAACGAGATTTAATTGCAAAAATTTTTTCTTAGTTGCGATCCAAGACTTGCCATAATACCACAAGAACAAAAATCGCAGCTCCCCACACACAAAATAAAACCCCAAAATGTATATATATATATATATATATATATATATATATTACACACACTAAACCACACAACGGCAACTCCGTTACTGTAGCTTAAATAATACTAAAGCACGGCCCTGAAGTTGCCGTTATGGATCCTAGTAATTTCCCGGAAACACACCGTTTTGGTCCTAAACTTATTATTATTTTTAACTCGAATTACACATGCAAGCCTCCACACCCCTGTGCAAACCCCCACACAGTGCCTACCCACTAGGCCAGGAGCAGGTATCAGGCACACCACACTATTTAGCCCCAGACACCTAGCACCGCCACACCCACACGGGGCCCAGCAGTGATAAACATTAATGTATAAGCCATAAAGCTTGACTTAGCCACAGTTAAACCAGACGGGGCGGTAAATTTCGTGCCAGCCACCGCGGTTATACGAAAGCCCCAAAATAATAATACTCGGCGTAAAAAGTGACTAGACCCCTAAAACTTAATAAAAGAAGGCTGAGCTGCACCTACGTTGTAAAATACTAACCAATGCAAAAACAACTCCACCCCTCCCACAATTAATTAAGCCCCATCGACTCACGAAAGCCAAGGCCCAAACTAGGATTAGATACCCTATTATGCTTGGCCATAAACCAAACTTGCACCTTACACTAGCAACTCGCCAGAGAATTACAAGTGAAAAACTTAAAACTCTAAGGACTTGACGGTGCCCCAAACCAACCTAGAGGAGCTTGTCCTATAATCGATACTCCACGCCAAACCTTACCCCCTTTTGCCTTTACCCAGCCTATATACCGCCGTCGCAAACCTACCTTATGAAAGAACTGCCGTAAGTAAGATAGATAACATTTAACACGTCAGGTCAAGGTGTAGCATATAAGGGGGCAGAGATGAGCTACATTTTCTACACTAGAAAACACCACAAGTGACATGAAACCTTCACCAGAAGGTGGATTTAGCAGTAAAACAAGCAAGATAAGCCTGTTTGAAGCCTGCCATGGGACACGTACACACCGCCCGTCACCCTCCTCAAGAACTAATAAACCACACTTTATAAAAAACAAAACACCAACAGATGAGGCAAGTCGTAACAAGGTAAGTGTACTGGAAAGTGCACTTGGCCACTAAATCAAGAGGTAGCTTACACTTATATAAAGCATTCAACTTACAATTGAAAAACGTTTAAACAAAAACCCGCTTGAGCCCAAACTCCACAGCTCAACAAACAGTTCAAAACCTCAAGCCCCACTATAAACCAAACCATTTAACCCAGTACCAGTATATTTTTAGGCGATAGAAAACACCCACTTGACGCAATAGCATATAGTACCGCAAGGGAACAATGAAAGAACTATGAAAAACCCCAAGCACCAACAAAGCAAAGATCTGACCTTGTACCTTTTGCATCATGGTTTAATAAGCAAATACAGATAAAGCGCACTAAAACCTGCTCACCCGAACCCAGACGAGCTACCTAACAGCAACTTTTTGAGTACACCCGTCCCTGTGGCAAAAGGCTGGAGAGACTGCTAGGTAGAGGTGACACGCCTATCGAGCCTGGTGATAGCTGGTTGCTCAATAAAAGAATTCTAGTTCAACTATAGGACGCCTGAACCTAAATACAAGCATATTTACCACTGTCACTCCTATACTATATACAATAAGGGTACAGCCTTATTGTAATTGAAAACAACCAATCCTAGAGGAAAACACCAAATAAAACACACCAGTTGGCCTTAAAGCAGCCACCAAAAACTAAACGCGTCACAGCACACAATCTTAAAGATACTAAACAAACCAAGAACCCCTAGACCACTTAACTGAGCTACTCTACCACAATAGAGACACCACTGTTAAAATTAGTAATAAGAGCCCCGCTCTCTACATGCACCCCCATAAACTGGAAATAGATAAACTACCAGTAAATAACAGACCACAAATGGAAAAATTTAACACACTTTTTAACCATATAATATAACCCCCTGTTAACCCAACACAGGAGTGCAGCACAGACAGATTAAACGCCACAAAAGGAACTCAGCCACTTAGGGCCCCAACTGTTTACCAAAAACATAGCCTTTAGCCACACAAGTATTAAAGGTGCTGCCTGCCCAGTGATCTTTTAAACGGCCGCGGTATTCTAACCGTGCAAAGGTAGCGTAATCACTTGTCACTTAAATAATGACTAGTATGAACGGCTAAATGAGGGCCCAACTGTCTCCTAAAGCAGATCAATGAACTTGATCCCCTAGTTAAAAAGCTAGGATGTAAACATAAGACGAAAAGACCCTGTGGAGCTTAAAACAAAAACTAATAACCACGGGGCCTCTACCCCCCCCCCTTAGCCTTGTTTTTAGTTGGGGCGACTTCGGAAATAAACAAAACTTCCAAGACCACAGACCAAAAATCTATCAAAGACCCACAAGCCAATGAGACCACCATAAAATTGACCCTGTAACACAGATCAACGAACCAAGTTACCCCAGGGATAACAGCGCCATCCTCTTTTAGAGCCCCTATCGCCAAGAGGGTTTACGACCTCGATGTTGGATCAGGACATCCTGGTGGTGCAGCCACTACCAAGGGTTCGTTTGTTCAACGATTAACTAGTCCTACGTGATCTGAGTTCAGACCGGAGAAATCCAGGTCGGTTTCTATCTATGTTTTTCTCCCTTCAGTACGAAAGGACCCAGGGAGAAGCACCAATAGGACCCCCACGTGCTAATACCAAGCTCTTACCCACACTAAAGAGCCCATTTATCAAAACCAGCGGCCTAAGACCAGGGCCACGCTTTAGGGTGGCAGAGCCAGGTAATTATGCAAAAGGCCTAAGCCCTTACAACAGAAGCTCAAATCTTCTCCCTAATAATTAAAACCACAATAACCCTAGTAGTTAACCCACTAACACTCATCATCCCAATCCTACTAGCAGTTGCCTTCCTAACCCTATTAGAACGAAAAACCCTAGGCTACATACAACTACGCAAGGGCCCAAACATTGTAGGGCCCTACGGCCTACTACAACCAATTGCAGACGGACTAAAACTTTTCACCAAAGAACCCATCCGACCAACGGCATCAACACCAACACTATTTTTAGCCATACCAATACTAGCACTACTACTGTCACTAACAATTTGAGCCCCCATTCCAATACCAAACCCCATCATGGACGCTAATTTAGGCCTATTAATACTACTGGCTATCTCAAGCCTTGCTGTATACTCAATTCTATGATCTGGGTGAGCAACAAACTCAAAATACGCCCTCGTTGGCGCCCTACGGGCAGTCGCACAAACTATCTCTTATGAGGTAACAATAGGAATCATTGTACTATCAACCATAATATTCACGGGGGGATTTTCAATACAAACCCTGCTAACAACACAAAAAAACACGTGATTAGCAACATGTGTATGACCACTAATAATAATATGATACATCTCAACAATTGCAGAAACAAACCGGGCCCCATTCGACCTAACCGAAGGCGAGTCAGAGCTTGTCTCAGGATTTAATGTTGAATACGCAGCCGGCCCATTCGCACTATTCTTCCTAGCAGAATACGCAAACATCTTAATAATAAACACCCTCTCATGTATCCTATTCCTAGGCCCAAACTGCCCCAACACCCCAGAACTATTTTCAATAAATATTATGATTAAAACCTGCATGTTAACACTGGGCTTCCTGTGAATCCGCGCATCATATCCACGATTTCGATATGACCAACTAATGCACCTACTTTGAAAAAACTTCCTACCACTAACCCTAGCCCTTTGCGTCTGATACATTGCCACACCCATTTCAATATCAGGCACCCCCCCACTAACATAACCCAAACTTTGGCAGTGTGCCCGAAACATTAAGGACTACTTTGATAGAGTATGATATGGAGACTCGCCCCTCCCACTTCCTTAGAAAGACAGGCTACGAACCTGCACTACGAAGCCCAAAACTTCGTGTACTTCCAATTATACTACCTACTAGTAAAGTCAGCTAATAAAGCTTTCGGGCCCATACCCCGACAATGTTGGTACACAACCCTTCCTATACTAATAAGCCCAATAACACAAACAATCCTAATCTCAAGCCTAGCGACAGGCACCATCATCACCACATCAAGCCACCACTGACTACTTGCATGACTTGGACTAGAAATCAATACACTAGCCATACTACCACACATTACTAAACAACACCACCCACGAGCAACAGAAGCCGCCACAAAATATTTCCTAACACAAGCTGCAGCCGCTGCCCTAATCCTCCTGGCCAGCCTGATCAACACCTGACAGACCGGACAATGAACAATTATACAGCCAACGCACAACTCAACTGCACTAATTTTAACAGTAGCCATCGCAATAAAACTAGGCTTGGCACCAACACACTTCTGATACCCAGAGGTCCTGCAGGGGTCTACAATAATAACCGCCCTAATCATATCAACATGACAAAAACTTGCCCCCCTAGCCCTACTTTATATAATACACAACCACCTATCACTAAACCTGGTCCTAGTGCTGGGACTCCTATCCACAATAATTGGGGGGTGGTCAGGCCTAAATCAGACACAACTCCGAAAAATCATGGCCTTCTCCTCAATCGCCCATATGGGATGATTAACAATTGCCCTAACTATGGGCCACAGCCTTACAACACTAACCATAATTATCTATTTAGCCGCAACCACAGCAATATTTACCTCTATATTAACAGCATCAACAAAAAACATCACAGACCTTACTACCACCTGGTCTAACTCCTCTACACTTTTAACCATAATAATACTAACACTAATATCACTAGGGGGCCTTCCCCCCCTAACAGGGTTCATGCCAAAACTGCTAATTATCAAAGAACTAACACTACACCAGCTAACCCCACTAGCCACAACATTAGCCCTAATAAGCCTACCAAGCCTATTCTTTTATACCCGCCTAGCCTATTTCACTACACTAACAAACCCGCCCACCACAACCACAACAAAAAACACATGACGATTCAAAAACAACCACACACACCTAATAACCACGGCAACTACTACAACAGCCCTCCTTCTACCAATCACACCACTACTATACAACATATAAACCCCGCCCCACCCCCAGGGACTTAGGTTAACTATTTAAACCAGGGGCCTTCAAAGCCCCAAACAAGAAACACATCTTATTCCCTGAAGGCCTGTAAAACACTAATATACATCTCCTGAATGCAACTCAGACACTTTAATTAAGCTAAGACCTCCCTAGACCGACGGGCTTTGATCCCATAAAACTTTAGTTAACAACTAAACACCCTATCCAGCGGGCTTCAATCTACCTTCTCCCGTTATAGAAAAACGGGAGAAGCCCCGGCACCTTTTTGGGTGCGTCTCCAAACTTGCATTTTGTTGCGTTCTACGCTACGGAGCTTGGTACGAAAAGGACTCAAACCTCTGTCTGTGAGACTACAGCTCACCGCCTTGCCCTCGGCCATCCTACCTGTGACCATCAATCGTTGATTTTTTTCGACAAACCACAAAGACATCGGCACCCTGTATCTACTTTTTGGCGCCTGGGCCGGAATAGCCGGCACTGGCCTAAGCTTGCTAATTCGAGCTGAGCTTAGCCAGCCTGGAACCCTTCTTGGGGACGACCAAATCTATAATGTGGTTGTAACCGCCCATGCTTTTGTAATAATCTTCTTCATGGTAATACCCGTAATGATCGGGGGCTTCGGAAACTGGCTGGTTCCACTAATAATTGGGGCCCCAGACATGGCTTTTCCACGAATAAACAACATAAGCTTTTGACTCCTGCCCCCCTCACTACTCCTTTTACTGGCCTCTTCCGGAGTTGAAGCCGGGGCAGGAACTGGCTGAACCGTCTACCCACCACTAGCTGCCAACCTGGCCCATGCAGGAGCATCCGTAGACCTGACAATTTTTTCCCTGCACCTAGCAGGGGTTTCTTCCATCCTGGGGGCTATTAACTTTATTACCACCTGCATTAATATAAAAGCCCCAGCAATAACTCAATACAACACCCCCCTCTTCGTATGATCTGTACTTATCACCGCAGTACTTCTTCTACTGTCTCTGCCAGTACTAGCTGCCGGCATCACAATACTATTAACAGACCGAAACCTAAACACCACCTTCTTTGACCCGGCAGGCGGAGGAGACCCCGTGCTATACCAACACCTGTTCTGATTTTTTGGGCACCCAGAAGTTTACATCTTAATTTTACCCGGATTTGGTATGATCTCCCACATCGTAGCATACTACGCTGGTAAAAAAGAGCCCTTTGGCTACATGGGCATGGTGTGGGCCATGGTCTCTATCGGATTCCTTGGTTTTATCGTCTGAGCCCACCATATATTCACAGTTGGCATGGATGTAGACACCCGCGCATACTTTACCTCTGCCACAATAATTATTGCAATCCCAACTGGGGTAAAAGTATTCAGCTGGTTAGCAACCCTTCATGGCGGACTAATCAAATGAGACGCAGCCTTGCTGTGGGCTCTTGGCTTTATCTTCCTGTTTACCGTGGGCGGACTAACCGGGATCGTCTTAGCAAACTCATCCCTGGATATTGTATTACATGACACATACTACGTAGTCGCACACTTCCACTACGTCTTATCTATAGGAGCAGTATTTGCAATTATAGGCGGATTCGTACACTGATTTCCACTATTTACTGGCTTCTCATTACATAGCACTTTAACAAAAGCCCAATTCGGGGTTATATTTATTGGCGTAAACATAACATTCTTCCCCCAACACTTTTTAGGTCTTGCTGGAATGCCACGACGGTACTCAGACTACCCAGACGCCTACACACTATGGAACACTGTCTCATCAATTGGATCACTAACATCACTTGTTGCCGTCATCATAATAATATATATTATCTGAGAGGCATTTTCTGCCAAACGGACCCCAAATAACACAGAACTAACACACGTCAACCTAGAGTGACTCCACGGCTGCCCGCCCCCATACCACACGTATGAAGAACCAGCCTTTGTCCAATCTTAACCTGCCAAGAGACGAGGGACTCGAACCCCCACCTTTTAGTTTCAAGCTAAACGTACGCCCACTGCGTACCCCTCTCTTATCAAACACGAGCCTCTAGTAAATTATTACATAGCACTGTCAGGGCTAAATTACAGTCTAACCCCTGTGAGACTCAATGGCACAACCTGCCCAACTAGGATTCCAAGACGCAGCATCCCCCATCATAGAAGAGCTCCTCCACTTCCACGACCACGCACTTATAATCGTATTCCTTATCAGCGCCTTCGTCCTATATATTATCTCTCTTATAATAACAACCACACTAACGCACACTAACACAATAGATGCCCAAGCAGTTGAAATAATCTGAACAGTCCTGCCGTCTATCATTCTAATCATAATTGCACTGCCGTCCTTACGAATCCTGTACCTAATAGATGAGATTAACAACCCACACCTAACAATTAAGGCCCTTGGACACCAATGATATTGAAGCTACGAATACACAGACTATGAAAACCTAACATTTGACTCCTATATGACCCCAACAACAGACCTGTGATCAGGGGCCATTCGACTACTAGAGACAGACCACCGAATAGTTGTACCCGTAGAGTCCCCGATCCGCATGTTAATTTCAGCCGAAGACGTCCTTCACTCTTGAGCCGTCCCCTCACTAGGCATTAAAACCGATGCAATCCCTGGGCGACTAAACCAGACAACATTTACTACAGCTTCCCCAGGCCTATTTTACGGCCAGTGCTCAGAAATCTGCGGGTCAAACCACAGCTTTATGCCCATTGTAGTAGAAGCCACCACCCTAGACAACTTCGAATTATGGTCTAACATGATACTTCAATCTTTAAGAAGCTTTACATAATAGCATTGGCCTTTTAAGCCAAAGATTGGAACAATAACCACTTAAAGACGTGCCCCAACTAAACCCCGCTCCGTGACTTATAATTATGTTAACCGTATGGTTTATCACCCTCCTTATAATAAAACCAAAGCTGTTAAAACACCAGATAGCCAACCAACCAACTACAAAACCCCTAAGCACCCAGCCCCCATGCTGATCCTGATTATGATGTTAAACCTATTCGACCAATTCGCAACCCCACAGATAATAGGAGTCCCATTAATCCTGCTTGCCCTACTGGCCCCAACAACACTATTTCACTCACAAACACATCTAATACCAAGCCGCACATGGGCACTAAAACTATGACTAATAAAAACCGCCACAAAACAACTAATATCCCCAATCAGTAAGACAGGACACCCCTGAGCACTGCTTCTATTAACAATTTTGTTATACCTATTAACAATCAACCTGCTAGGGCTATTACCATACACATTTACCCCCACCACACAACTATCCATAAACATAAGCCTGGCCCTACCAATATGACTATTTACAGTACTTGTTGGGCTTTGAAACCAGCCCACCGCCTCCATCGGACACCTACTACCCATGGGCACACCCACCCCGCTAGTTCCAATTTTAGTAATTATCGAAACAGCTAGCCTATTAATTCGACCCCTAGCCCTGGGGGTGCGTCTTACTGCAAACCTAACTGCAGGACACCTGTTAATCCAACTTATCTCAACAGCCACACTTGTATTAATGCCATTAATACCATCAGTATCAGTGCTAACCTCAGTCACCCTCCTATTGTTAACCGCCCTAGAAGTCGCTGTTGCAATGATCCAAGCATATGTATTCGTACTATTATTAAGTCTCTACCTACAAGAAAACGTTTAATGACCCACCAAGCCCACAGCTTCCACATAGTAGACCAAAGCCCATGGCCCCTAACAGGGGCCATTGCAGCCTTATTAATAACCTCTGGGCTCGCAATATGGTTCCACTTTGGCTCAAATACATTAATAACCATCGGCCTTACCACTATACTATTAACAATACTGCAATGATGACGAGATGTTGTTCGGGAAGGAACCTACCAAGGCCACCACACCCACCAAGTTCAACAGGGACTTCGTTATGGCATAATTTTATTCATTGCCTCAGAGGTTTTCTTTTTCATCGGGTTCTTTTGAGCATTCTATCACTCAAGCCTTGCACCTACACCAGAGCTTGGAGGTTGTTGACCCCCAAGCGGAATTACTCCCCTAAACCCGTTTGAAGTTCCCCTACTTAATACCGCAGTACTACTGGCATCAGGTGTTACAGTAACCTGAGCCCACCATTCAATCATAGGAGGAGAACGAAAAGAGGCCATACAGGCCCTAGTGCTTACAATCATACTGGGGGCCTACTTTACACTACTACAGGCTATAGAATATCTGGAGGCCTCTTTCACAGTAGCAGACGGAGCCTATGGCACCACCTTTTTTGTGGCCACTGGCTTCCACGGACTACATGTAATCATTGGGACTAGCTTCCTAGTAGTCTGCCTGCTACGCCAAATAAAATTCCACTTCACCACTGACCACCACTTTGGATTCGAAGCGGCCGCATGATACTGACACTTTGTAGACGTTGTTTGACTCTTCCTTTACATCTCAATCTATTGATGAGGTTCATAACTTCCTTAGTATTTAAAAGTACAGGTGACTTCCACTCACAAAGCCTTAGCTCATAATTAACCCTAAGAGGAAGTAATAAACATTATAATAGTAACTCTAATATCCACCGCACTAACCGCCGCCCTAATCATCATTAGCTTTTGACTACCACAAGCCACCCCTGACACAGAAAAATTGTCCCCATACGAATGCGGCTTTGACCCAGTCGGTTCAGCACGACTACCTTTCTCATTGCGATTTTTTCTAGTCGCTATCTTATTCCTACTTTTTGACCTAGAAATCGCCCTACTCCTACCAACCCCGTGAGCTATTAACTTACCCTCCCCCAATTCAACCCTTATATGAACTACAACAATTATCACCCTACTAGCCCTGGGCCTAGTCTATGAGTGATCCCAAGGAGGACTAGAATGAGCAGAATATAGAGGCTAATCTAAAGCAAGATCACTAATTTCGACTTAGTACATCCCAAAATAATGGGGCCACTAACTATGCTACCTCAACACCTACTGATACTAGCCATCTTTACCCTAAGCCTTATAGGACTAGCACTCCACCGTAAACATCTTGTATCTGCCCTTCTATGCATCGAGGGCCTGCTTTTAAGCCTATTTATTGGACTTAGTGCTATCTCCTTAACCCAACACCTGTCAACCACTGCCACCCTTCCAATTACCCTCTTGACCATGTCCGCATGTGAGGCAGGAGCAGGACTGGCCCTATTAGCTGCATCCTCCCGCACTCACGCAACAGACCACCTAAAAACCATAAGCCTATTAAAATGCTAAAACTAACCATAGCAACAGTAATACTAGTCCCAACCGCCCTTTTAGCCCCAACTAAATACACCTTCCACATTTATACGGCCCTATCTATAACAACAACACTCCTATTAATAGGACAATTAAACGCCCCCACACTAACAAAAATCTGACATGTCAACACATGGATAACACTCGACCAATTCTCAACCCCCCTGACTATTCTTTCATCCTGATTGCTCCCACTTATAGTAGTAGCAAGCCAAAGCCACATGGCCAAAGAGCCTCAGTCCCGACAACGCCTGTTCTTATCAACCTGTGCTCTGCTACAAACCACCCTAATTCTAACATTCGCCTCAAACAACTTAATACTATTCTACCTGTTATTTGAAGCAACACTAATCCCAACACTAATCCTTATCACGCGTTGGGGCAGCCAAACAGAGCGACTCGCCGCAGGCACTTATTTCCTGTTCTATACACTATCCGGCTCACTCCCACTATTAGTAATAATTTTATATTCATACACCCACAACTACCACACAACACCACTAATAATGTCAATAAAGCACCCAGAAATACTAATAACATGAACCAACTCACTAGTATGACTATCATGTCTTCTAGCATTTATAGTAAAAATACCCCTATACTCCATGCACTTATGACTACCAAAAGCACACGTTGAGGCCCCAATCGCTGGATCAATAATCCTGGCCGCCGTACTTCTTAAACTGGGAGGATACGGCATCATCCGAATCACCCCAATCCTAAACCCAACAACACAAACTATGTGCTACCCCCTCATTATTCTAGCCCTCTGGGGAATAATTATAACCAGCCTCATTTGCCTACGTCAAACAGACTTAAAATCCATCATTGCCTACTCCTCAGTAAGCCACATAGGCCTTGTAACTGCAGGAGCCCTAATTCAGACCCCATGAAGTATCTCAGGAACAATAATTCTAATGGTCGCCCACGGATTAGCCTCTTCTATACTATTTTGCCTAGCCAACACAAACTATGAACGAACCCACACTCGAACTTTATTAATAACACGGGGCCTTCAACTCACCCTCCCACTTATAGCCACATGATGACTTATGGCAAACTTAGCCAACATGGCCCTACCCCCTACAATCAACCTGATGGGGGAATTAATAATCATTACTTCTGCTATAAACTGAGCCACCATAACAATCATCTTAACAGGCCTAACGACGCTATTAACCGCCCTATACTCCCTATATGTCTTCATTATAACGCAACGAAACAAAACACCAACAAATACCTCCCACCCACCCTCAAACACCCGAGAACACCTATTAATAGCCCTTCACCTCATCCCTATGGCACTATTAATTATAAACCCAAAACTAATCCTGTAGCACCCAGAAGTAGGCATAGTTTGATCAAAACACTAAGCTGTGGACTTAACAACAGGGGCACCCCGCCCCTTGCATACCGAGAGGGACGACACAAATTGGAACTGCTAATTCAAATTACCGAAGTTAAATTCTCCGGACCACTCCACATTATAACCCAAGACTTTCAAAGGATATTAGACCTTCCTTTAATCTTAGGCATTAACACTACTTGGTGCAACTCCAAGTGAAAGTACATGACCTCCATACTATTCTACTCAACCATAATTTCAACCCTGCTAGTCCTTATTGCCCCTATTATTACCTCTATGTTTATTACACAAGCCTCGGGCTACTTCACACAAACTACTAAACTTGCCTGCCTGACAAGCCTAATTCCAACCAATATTTTTATCAACTACGGAATACAAACAACTATAACCAACGCTACCTGACTACAAACGTCCTTCAACATTAATATCAGCTTCCTATTTGATATTTACTCTACCACGTTTATAACAACAGCCCTATTTATCACCTGGGCCATCCTGGAGTTCTCAGATTGATATATAAAACTAGACCCGAACAAAAACAAATTTATAAAATACTTAATACTATTCCTCCTAGCCATAATAACCATAACAACAGCAAACAGCCTATTACAACTATTTGTTGGCTGGGAAGGGGTAGGCATCATATCCTTCTTACTAATCGGGTGGTGGCACGGGCGCACCAATGCAAACACATCCGCCCTACAAGCTGTTATATACAACCGAATCGGAGACATTGGACTAATCCTGTCTTTAGCTTGATTCGCAATACACTACAACACATGGGACGTACAACAAACATTCTCACATACGACCCCCCCCACCCTGCCACTACTAGGCCTAGTCTTAGCAGCCATGGGAAAATCCGCCCAATTTGGGCTACACCCATGGCTGCCAGCAGCCATAGAAGGCCCAACCCCAGTATCAGCACTACTTCACTCTAGCACAATAGTCGTTGCCGGAATTTTTCTACTGGCCCGGCTATTCCCAATAATACAAAACAGCCAGGCCACAACTACCCTCTGCCTATGCCTAGGAGCAATAACTACAACCTTTGCAGCACTCTGTGCCCTCACACAAAACGATATCAAAAAGATCATTGCCTTCTCCACCTCAAGCCAGCTCGGCCTAATAATACTAACACTAGGACTAAACCAGCCACAGTTAACATACCTACACATCACCACACACGCCTTTTTCAAGGCCATACTATTCCTATGCGCAGGTTCAGTAATTCATAATCTCGGGGACGAACAAGACATCCGAAAAATAGGAAGCACCCAAAAAACAATACCGCTAACCACAACCTGTATAACTATCGGCAACCTAGCCCTAACAGGGGCCCCCTTCCTAGCTGGATTTTACACTAAAGACGTAATCATTGA
>NW_026612407.1:0-17714 GCF_029931775.1 Euleptes europaea | reverse complement strand
CCCACACGGGGCCCAGCAGTGATAAACATTAATGTATAAGCCATAAAGCTTGACTTAGCCACAGTTAAACCAGACGGGGCGGTAAATTTCGTGCCAGCCACCGCGGTTATACGAAAGCCCCAAAATAATAATACTCGGCGTAAAAAGTGACTAGACCCCTAAAACTTAATAAAAGAAGGCTGAGCTGCACCTACGTTGTAAAATACTAACCAATGCAAAAACAACTCCACCCCTCCCACAATTAATTAAGCCCCATCGACTCACGAAAGCCAAGGCCCAAACTAGGATTAGATACCCTATTATGCTTGGCCATAAACCAAACTTGCACCTTACACTAGCAACTCGCCAGAGAATTACAAGTGAAAAACTTAAAACTCTAAGGACTTGACGGTGCCCCAAACCAACCTAGAGGAGCTTGTCCTATAATCGATACTCCACGCCAAACCTTACCCCCTTTTGCCTTTACCCAGCCTATATACCGCCGTCGCAAACCTACCTTATGAAAGAACTGCCGTAAGTAAGATAGATAACATTTAACACGTCAGGTCAAGGTGTAGCATATAAGGGGGCAGAGATGAGCTACATTTTCTACACTAGAAAACACCACAAGTGACATGAAACCTTCACCAGAAGGTGGATTTAGCAGTAAAACAAGCAAGATAAGCCTGTTTGAAGCCTGCCATGGGACACGTACACACCGCCCGTCACCCTCCTCAAGAACTAATAAACCACACTTTATAAAAAACAAAACACCAACAGATGAGGCAAGTCGTAACAAGGTAAGTGTACTGGAAAGTGCACTTGGCCACTAAATCAAGAGGTAGCTTACACTTATATAAAGCATTCAACTTACAATTGAAAAACGTTTAAACAAAAACCCGCTTGAGCCCAAACTCCACAGCTCAACAAACAGTTCAAAACCTCAAGCCCCACTATAAACCAAACCATTTAACCCAGTACCAGTATATTTTTAGGCGATAGAAAACACCCACTTGACGCAATAGCATATAGTACCGCAAGGGAACAATGAAAGAACTATGAAAAACCCCAAGCACCAACAAAGCAAAGATCTGACCTTGTACCTTTTGCATCATGGTTTAATAAGCAAATACAGATAAAGCGCACTAAAACCTGCTCACCCGAACCCAGACGAGCTACCTAACAGCAACTTTTTGAGTACACCCGTCCCTGTGGCAAAAGGCTGGAGAGACTGCTAGGTAGAGGTGACACGCCTATCGAGCCTGGTGATAGCTGGTTGCTCAATAAAAGAATTCTAGTTCAACTATAGGACGCCTGAACCTAAATACAAGCATATTTACCACTGTCACTCCTATACTATATACAATAAGGGTACAGCCTTATTGTAATTGAAAACAACCAATCCTAGAGGAAAACACCAAATAAAACACACCAGTTGGCCTTAAAGCAGCCACCAAAAACTAAACGCGTCACAGCACACAATCTTAAAGATACTAAACAAACCAAGAACCCCTAGACCACTTAACTGAGCTACTCTACCACAATAGAGACACCACTGTTAAAATTAGTAATAAGAGCCCCGCTCTCTACATGCACCCCCATAAACTGGAAATAGATAAACTACCAGTAAATAACAGACCACAAATGGAAAAATTTAACACACTTTTTAACCATATAATATAACCCCCTGTTAACCCAACACAGGAGTGCAGCACAGACAGATTAAACGCCACAAAAGGAACTCAGCCACTTAGGGCCCCAACTGTTTACCAAAAACATAGCCTTTAGCCACACAAGTATTAAAGGTGCTGCCTGCCCAGTGATCTTTTAAACGGCCGCGGTATTCTAACCGTGCAAAGGTAGCGTAATCACTTGTCACTTAAATAATGACTAGTATGAACGGCTAAATGAGGGCCCAACTGTCTCCTAAAGCAGATCAATGAACTTGATCCCCTAGTTAAAAAGCTAGGATGTAAACATAAGACGAAAAGACCCTGTGGAGCTTAAAACAAAAACTAATAACCACGGGGCCTCTACCCCCCCCCCCTTAGCCTTGTTTTTAGTTGGGGCGACTTCGGAAATAAACAAAACTTCCAAGACCACAGACCAAAAATCTATCAAAGACCCACAAGCCAATGAGACCACCATAAAATTGACCCTGTAACACAGATCAACGAACCAAGTTACCCCAGGGATAACAGCGCCATCCTCTTTTAGAGCCCCTATCGCCAAGAGGGTTTACGACCTCGATGTTGGATCAGGACATCCTGGTGGTGCAGCCACTACCAAGGGTTCGTTTGTTCAACGATTAACTAGTCCTACGTGATCTGAGTTCAGACCGGAGAAATCCAGGTCGGTTTCTATCTATGTTTTTCTCCCTTCAGTACGAAAGGACCCAGGGAGAAGCACCAATAGGACCCCCACGTGCTAATACCAAGCTCTTACCCACACTAAAGAGCCCATTTATCAAAACCAGCGGCCTAAGACCAGGGCCACGCTTTAGGGTGGCAGAGCCAGGTAATTATGCAAAAGGCCTAAGCCCTTACAACAGAAGCTCAAATCTTCTCCCTAATAATTAAAACCACAATAACCCTAGTAGTTAACCCACTAACACTCATCATCCCAATCCTACTAGCAGTTGCCTTCCTAACCCTATTAGAACGAAAAACCCTAGGCTACATACAACTACGCAAGGGCCCAAACATTGTAGGGCCCTACGGCCTACTACAACCAATTGCAGACGGACTAAAACTTTTCACCAAAGAACCCATCCGACCAACGGCATCAACACCAACACTATTTTTAGCCATACCAATACTAGCACTACTACTGTCACTAACAATTTGAGCCCCCATTCCAATACCAAACCCCATCATGGACGCTAATTTAGGCCTATTAATACTACTGGCTATCTCAAGCCTTGCTGTATACTCAATTCTATGATCTGGGTGAGCAACAAACTCAAAATACGCCCTCGTTGGCGCCCTACGGGCAGTCGCACAAACTATCTCTTATGAGGTAACAATAGGAATCATTGTACTATCAACCATAATATTCACGGGGGGATTTTCAATACAAACCCTGCTAACAACACAAAAAAACACGTGATTAGCAACATGTGTATGACCACTAATAATAATATGATACATCTCAACAATTGCAGAAACAAACCGGGCCCCATTCGACCTAACCGAAGGCGAGTCAGAGCTTGTCTCAGGATTTAATGTTGAATACGCAGCCGGCCCATTCGCACTATTCTTCCTAGCAGAATACGCAAACATCTTAATAATAAACACCCTCTCATGTATCCTATTCCTAGGCCCAAACTGCCCCAACACCCCAGAACTATTTTCAATAAATATTATGATTAAAACCTGCATGTTAACACTGGGCTTCCTGTGAATCCGCGCATCATATCCACGATTTCGATATGACCAACTAATGCACCTACTTTGAAAAAACTTCCTACCACTAACCCTAGCCCTTTGCGTCTGATACATTGCCACACCCATTTCAATATCAGGCACCCCCCCACTAACATAACCCAAACTTTGGCAGTGTGCCCGAAACATTAAGGACTACTTTGATAGAGTATGATATGGAGACTCGCCCCTCCCACTTCCTTAGAAAGACAGGCTACGAACCTGCACTACGAAGCCCAAAACTTCGTGTACTTCCAATTATACTACCTACTAGTAAAGTCAGCTAATAAAGCTTTCGGGCCCATACCCCGACAATGTTGGTACACAACCCTTCCTATACTAATAAGCCCAATAACACAAACAATCCTAATCTCAAGCCTAGCGACAGGCACCATCATCACCACATCAAGCCACCACTGACTACTTGCATGACTTGGACTAGAAATCAATACACTAGCCATACTACCACACATTACTAAACAACACCACCCACGAGCAACAGAAGCCGCCACAAAATATTTCCTAACACAAGCTGCAGCCGCTGCCCTAATCCTCCTGGCCAGCCTGATCAACACCTGACAGACCGGACAATGAACAATTATACAGCCAACGCACAACTCAACTGCACTAATTTTAACAGTAGCCATCGCAATAAAACTAGGCTTGGCACCAACACACTTCTGATACCCAGAGGTCCTGCAGGGGTCTACAATAATAACCGCCCTAATCATATCAACATGACAAAAACTTGCCCCCCTAGCCCTACTTTATATAATACACAACCACCTATCACTAAACCTGGTCCTAGTGCTGGGACTCCTATCCACAATAATTGGGGGGTGGTCAGGCCTAAATCAGACACAACTCCGAAAAATCATGGCCTTCTCCTCAATCGCCCATATGGGATGATTAACAATTGCCCTAACTATGGGCCACAGCCTTACAACACTAACCATAATTATCTATTTAGCCGCAACCACAGCAATATTTACCTCTATATTAACAGCATCAACAAAAAACATCACAGACCTTACTACCACCTGGTCTAACTCCTCTACACTTTTAACCATAATAATACTAACACTAATATCACTAGGGGGCCTTCCCCCCCTAACAGGGTTCATGCCAAAACTGCTAATTATCAAAGAACTAACACTACACCAGCTAACCCCACTAGCCACAACATTAGCCCTAATAAGCCTACCAAGCCTATTCTTTTATACCCGCCTAGCCTATTTCACTACACTAACAAACCCGCCCACCACAACCACAACAAAAAACACATGACGATTCAAAAACAACCACACACACCTAATAACCACGGCAACTACTACAACAGCCCTCCTTCTACCAATCACACCACTACTATACAACATATAAACCCCGCCCCACCCCCAGGGACTTAGGTTAACTATTTAAACCAGGGGCCTTCAAAGCCCCAAACAAGAAACACATCTTATTCCCTGAAGGCCTGTAAAACACTAATATACATCTCCTGAATGCAACTCAGACACTTTAATTAAGCTAAGACCTCCCTAGACCGACGGGCTTTGATCCCATAAAACTTTAGTTAACAACTAAACACCCTATCCAGCGGGCTTCAATCTACCTTCTCCCGTTATAGAAAAACGGGAGAAGCCCCGGCACCTTTTTGGGTGCGTCTCCAAACTTGCATTTTGTTGCGTTCTACGCTACGGAGCTTGGTACGAAAAGGACTCAAACCTCTGTCTGTGAGACTACAGCTCACCGCCTTGCCCTCGGCCATCCTACCTGTGACCATCAATCGTTGATTTTTTTCGACAAACCACAAAGACATCGGCACCCTGTATCTACTTTTTGGCGCCTGGGCCGGAATAGCCGGCACTGGCCTAAGCTTGCTAATTCGAGCTGAGCTTAGCCAGCCTGGAACCCTTCTTGGGGACGACCAAATCTATAATGTGGTTGTAACCGCCCATGCTTTTGTAATAATCTTCTTCATGGTAATACCCGTAATGATCGGGGGCTTCGGAAACTGGCTGGTTCCACTAATAATTGGGGCCCCAGACATGGCTTTTCCACGAATAAACAACATAAGCTTTTGACTCCTGCCCCCCTCACTACTCCTTTTACTGGCCTCTTCCGGAGTTGAAGCCGGGGCAGGAACTGGCTGAACCGTCTACCCACCACTAGCTGCCAACCTGGCCCATGCAGGAGCATCCGTAGACCTGACAATTTTTTCCCTGCACCTAGCAGGGGTTTCTTCCATCCTGGGGGCTATTAACTTTATTACCACCTGCATTAATATAAAAGCCCCAGCAATAACTCAATACAACACCCCCCTCTTCGTATGATCTGTACTTATCACCGCAGTACTTCTTCTACTGTCTCTGCCAGTACTAGCTGCCGGCATCACAATACTATTAACAGACCGAAACCTAAACACCACCTTCTTTGACCCGGCAGGCGGAGGAGACCCCGTGCTATACCAACACCTGTTCTGATTTTTTGGGCACCCAGAAGTTTACATCTTAATTTTACCCGGATTTGGTATGATCTCCCACATCGTAGCATACTACGCTGGTAAAAAAGAGCCCTTTGGCTACATGGGCATGGTGTGGGCCATGGTCTCTATCGGATTCCTTGGTTTTATCGTCTGAGCCCACCATATATTCACAGTTGGCATGGATGTAGACACCCGCGCATACTTTACCTCTGCCACAATAATTATTGCAATCCCAACTGGGGTAAAAGTATTCAGCTGGTTAGCAACCCTTCATGGCGGACTAATCAAATGAGACGCAGCCTTGCTGTGGGCTCTTGGCTTTATCTTCCTGTTTACCGTGGGCGGACTAACCGGGATCGTCTTAGCAAACTCATCCCTGGATATTGTATTACATGACACATACTACGTAGTCGCACACTTCCACTACGTCTTATCTATAGGAGCAGTATTTGCAATTATAGGCGGATTCGTACACTGATTTCCACTATTTACTGGCTTCTCATTACATAGCACTTTAACAAAAGCCCAATTCGGGGTTATATTTATTGGCGTAAACATAACATTCTTCCCCCAACACTTTTTAGGTCTTGCTGGAATGCCACGACGGTACTCAGACTACCCAGACGCCTACACACTATGGAACACTGTCTCATCAATTGGATCACTAACATCACTTGTTGCCGTCATCATAATAATATATATTATCTGAGAGGCATTTTCTGCCAAACGGACCCCAAATAACACAGAACTAACACACGTCAACCTAGAGTGACTCCACGGCTGCCCGCCCCCATACCACACGTATGAAGAACCAGCCTTTGTCCAATCTTAACCTGCCAAGAGACGAGGGACTCGAACCCCCACCTTTTAGTTTCAAGCTAAACGTACGCCCACTGCGTACCCCTCTCTTATCAAACACGAGCCTCTAGTAAATTATTACATAGCACTGTCAGGGCTAAATTACAGTCTAACCCCTGTGAGACTCAATGGCACAACCTGCCCAACTAGGATTCCAAGACGCAGCATCCCCCATCATAGAAGAGCTCCTCCACTTCCACGACCACGCACTTATAATCGTATTCCTTATCAGCGCCTTCGTCCTATATATTATCTCTCTTATAATAACAACCACACTAACGCACACTAACACAATAGATGCCCAAGCAGTTGAAATAATCTGAACAGTCCTGCCGTCTATCATTCTAATCATAATTGCACTGCCGTCCTTACGAATCCTGTACCTAATAGATGAGATTAACAACCCACACCTAACAATTAAGGCCCTTGGACACCAATGATATTGAAGCTACGAATACACAGACTATGAAAACCTAACATTTGACTCCTATATGACCCCAACAACAGACCTGTGATCAGGGGCCATTCGACTACTAGAGACAGACCACCGAATAGTTGTACCCGTAGAGTCCCCGATCCGCATGTTAATTTCAGCCGAAGACGTCCTTCACTCTTGAGCCGTCCCCTCACTAGGCATTAAAACCGATGCAATCCCTGGGCGACTAAACCAGACAACATTTACTACAGCTTCCCCAGGCCTATTTTACGGCCAGTGCTCAGAAATCTGCGGGTCAAACCACAGCTTTATGCCCATTGTAGTAGAAGCCACCACCCTAGACAACTTCGAATTATGGTCTAACATGATACTTCAATCTTTAAGAAGCTTTACATAATAGCATTGGCCTTTTAAGCCAAAGATTGGAACAATAACCACTTAAAGACGTGCCCCAACTAAACCCCGCTCCGTGACTTATAATTATGTTAACCGTATGGTTTATCACCCTCCTTATAATAAAACCAAAGCTGTTAAAACACCAGATAGCCAACCAACCAACTACAAAACCCCTAAGCACCCAGCCCCCATGCTGATCCTGATTATGATGTTAAACCTATTCGACCAATTCGCAACCCCACAGATAATAGGAGTCCCATTAATCCTGCTTGCCCTACTGGCCCCAACAACACTATTTCACTCACAAACACATCTAATACCAAGCCGCACATGGGCACTAAAACTATGACTAATAAAAACCGCCACAAAACAACTAATATCCCCAATCAGTAAGACAGGACACCCCTGAGCACTGCTTCTATTAACAATTTTGTTATACCTATTAACAATCAACCTGCTAGGGCTATTACCATACACATTTACCCCCACCACACAACTATCCATAAACATAAGCCTGGCCCTACCAATATGACTATTTACAGTACTTGTTGGGCTTTGAAACCAGCCCACCGCCTCCATCGGACACCTACTACCCATGGGCACACCCACCCCGCTAGTTCCAATTTTAGTAATTATCGAAACAGCTAGCCTATTAATTCGACCCCTAGCCCTGGGGGTGCGTCTTACTGCAAACCTAACTGCAGGACACCTGTTAATCCAACTTATCTCAACAGCCACACTTGTATTAATGCCATTAATACCATCAGTATCAGTGCTAACCTCAGTCACCCTCCTATTGTTAACCGCCCTAGAAGTCGCTGTTGCAATGATCCAAGCATATGTATTCGTACTATTATTAAGTCTCTACCTACAAGAAAACGTTTAATGACCCACCAAGCCCACAGCTTCCACATAGTAGACCAAAGCCCATGGCCCCTAACAGGGGCCATTGCAGCCTTATTAATAACCTCTGGGCTCGCAATATGGTTCCACTTTGGCTCAAATACATTAATAACCATCGGCCTTACCACTATACTATTAACAATACTGCAATGATGACGAGATGTTGTTCGGGAAGGAACCTACCAAGGCCACCACACCCACCAAGTTCAACAGGGACTTCGTTATGGCATAATTTTATTCATTGCCTCAGAGGTTTTCTTTTTCATCGGGTTCTTTTGAGCATTCTATCACTCAAGCCTTGCACCTACACCAGAGCTTGGAGGTTGTTGACCCCCAAGCGGAATTACTCCCCTAAACCCGTTTGAAGTTCCCCTACTTAATACCGCAGTACTACTGGCATCAGGTGTTACAGTAACCTGAGCCCACCATTCAATCATAGGAGGAGAACGAAAAGAGGCCATACAGGCCCTAGTGCTTACAATCATACTGGGGGCCTACTTTACACTACTACAGGCTATAGAATATCTGGAGGCCTCTTTCACAGTAGCAGACGGAGCCTATGGCACCACCTTTTTTGTGGCCACTGGCTTCCACGGACTACATGTAATCATTGGGACTAGCTTCCTAGTAGTCTGCCTGCTACGCCAAATAAAATTCCACTTCACCACTGACCACCACTTTGGATTCGAAGCGGCCGCATGATACTGACACTTTGTAGACGTTGTTTGACTCTTCCTTTACATCTCAATCTATTGATGAGGTTCATAACTTCCTTAGTATTTAAAAGTACAGGTGACTTCCACTCACAAAGCCTTAGCTCATAATTAACCCTAAGAGGAAGTAATAAACATTATAATAGTAACTCTAATATCCACCGCACTAACCGCCGCCCTAATCATCATTAGCTTTTGACTACCACAAGCCACCCCTGACACAGAAAAATTGTCCCCATACGAATGCGGCTTTGACCCAGTCGGTTCAGCACGACTACCTTTCTCATTGCGATTTTTTCTAGTCGCTATCTTATTCCTACTTTTTGACCTAGAAATCGCCCTACTCCTACCAACCCCGTGAGCTATTAACTTACCCTCCCCCAATTCAACCCTTATATGAACTACAACAATTATCACCCTACTAGCCCTGGGCCTAGTCTATGAGTGATCCCAAGGAGGACTAGAATGAGCAGAATATAGAGGCTAATCTAAAGCAAGATCACTAATTTCGACTTAGTACATCCCAAAATAATGGGGCCACTAACTATGCTACCTCAACACCTACTGATACTAGCCATCTTTACCCTAAGCCTTATAGGACTAGCACTCCACCGTAAACATCTTGTATCTGCCCTTCTATGCATCGAGGGCCTGCTTTTAAGCCTATTTATTGGACTTAGTGCTATCTCCTTAACCCAACACCTGTCAACCACTGCCACCCTTCCAATTACCCTCTTGACCATGTCCGCATGTGAGGCAGGAGCAGGACTGGCCCTATTAGCTGCATCCTCCCGCACTCACGCAACAGACCACCTAAAAACCATAAGCCTATTAAAATGCTAAAACTAACCATAGCAACAGTAATACTAGTCCCAACCGCCCTTTTAGCCCCAACTAAATACACCTTCCACATTTATACGGCCCTATCTATAACAACAACACTCCTATTAATAGGACAATTAAACGCCCCCACACTAACAAAAATCTGACATGTCAACACATGGATAACACTCGACCAATTCTCAACCCCCCTGACTATTCTTTCATCCTGATTGCTCCCACTTATAGTAGTAGCAAGCCAAAGCCACATGGCCAAAGAGCCTCAGTCCCGACAACGCCTGTTCTTATCAACCTGTGCTCTGCTACAAACCACCCTAATTCTAACATTCGCCTCAAACAACTTAATACTATTCTACCTGTTATTTGAAGCAACACTAATCCCAACACTAATCCTTATCACGCGTTGGGGCAGCCAAACAGAGCGACTCGCCGCAGGCACTTATTTCCTGTTCTATACACTATCCGGCTCACTCCCACTATTAGTAATAATTTTATATTCATACACCCACAACTACCACACAACACCACTAATAATGTCAATAAAGCACCCAGAAATACTAATAACATGAACCAACTCACTAGTATGACTATCATGTCTTCTAGCATTTATAGTAAAAATACCCCTATACTCCATGCACTTATGACTACCAAAAGCACACGTTGAGGCCCCAATCGCTGGATCAATAATCCTGGCCGCCGTACTTCTTAAACTGGGAGGATACGGCATCATCCGAATCACCCCAATCCTAAACCCAACAACACAAACTATGTGCTACCCCCTCATTATTCTAGCCCTCTGGGGAATAATTATAACCAGCCTCATTTGCCTACGTCAAACAGACTTAAAATCCATCATTGCCTACTCCTCAGTAAGCCACATAGGCCTTGTAACTGCAGGAGCCCTAATTCAGACCCCATGAAGTATCTCAGGAACAATAATTCTAATGGTCGCCCACGGATTAGCCTCTTCTATACTATTTTGCCTAGCCAACACAAACTATGAACGAACCCACACTCGAACTTTATTAATAACACGGGGCCTTCAACTCACCCTCCCACTTATAGCCACATGATGACTTATGGCAAACTTAGCCAACATGGCCCTACCCCCTACAATCAACCTGATGGGGGAATTAATAATCATTACTTCTGCTATAAACTGAGCCACCATAACAATCATCTTAACAGGCCTAACGACGCTATTAACCGCCCTATACTCCCTATATGTCTTCATTATAACGCAACGAAACAAAACACCAACAAATACCTCCCACCCACCCTCAAACACCCGAGAACACCTATTAATAGCCCTTCACCTCATCCCTATGGCACTATTAATTATAAACCCAAAACTAATCCTGTAGCACCCAGAAGTAGGCATAGTTTGATCAAAACACTAAGCTGTGGACTTAACAACAGGGGCACCCCGCCCCTTGCATACCGAGAGGGACGACACAAATTGGAACTGCTAATTCAAATTACCGAAGTTAAATTCTCCGGACCACTCCACATTATAACCCAAGACTTTCAAAGGATATTAGACCTTCCTTTAATCTTAGGCATTAACACTACTTGGTGCAACTCCAAGTGAAAGTACATGACCTCCATACTATTCTACTCAACCATAATTTCAACCCTGCTAATCCTTATTGCCCCTATTATTACCTCTATGTTTATTACACAAGCCTCGGGCTACTTCACACAAACTACTAAACTTGCCTGCCTGACAAGCCTAATTCCAACCAATATTTTTATCAACTACGGAATACAAACAACTATAACCAACGCTACCTGACTACAAACGTCCTTCAACATTAATATCAGCTTCCTATTTGATATTTACTCTACCACGTTTATAACAACAGCCCTATTTATCACCTGGGCCATCCTGGAGTTCTCAGATTGATATATAAAACTAGACCCGAACAAAAACAAATTTATAAAATACTTAATACTATTCCTCCTAGCCATAATAACCATAACAACAGCAAACAGCCTATTACAACTATTTGTTGGCTGGGAAGGGGTAGGCATCATATCCTTCTTACTAATCGGGTGGTGGCACGGGCGCACCAATGCAAACACATCCGCCCTACAAGCTGTTATATACAACCGAATCGGAGACATTGGACTAATCCTGTCTTTAGCTTGATTCGCAATACACTACAACACATGGGACGTACAACAAACATTCTCACATACGACCCCCCCCACCCTGCCACTACTAGGCCTAGTCTTAGCAGCCATGGGAAAATCCGCCCAATTTGGGCTACACCCATGGCTGCCAGCAGCCATAGAAGGCCCAACCCCAGTATCAGCACTACTTCACTCTAGCACAATAGTCGTTGCCGGAATTTTTCTACTGGCCCGGCTATTCCCAATAATACAAAACAGCCAGGCCACAACTACCCTCTGCCTATGCCTAGGAGCAATAACTACAACCTTTGCAGCACTCTGTGCCCTCACACAAAACGATATCAAAAAGATCATTGCCTTCTCCACCTCAAGCCAGCTCGGCCTAATAATACTAACACTAGGACTAAACCAGCCACAGTTAACATACCTACACATCACCACACACGCCTTTTTCAAGGCCATACTATTCCTATGCGCAGGTTCAGTAATTCATAATCTCGGGGACGAACAAGACATCCGAAAAATAGGAAGCACCCAAAAAACAATACCGCTAACCACAACCTGTATAACTATCGGCAACCTAGCCCTAACAGGGGCCCCCTTCCTAGCTGGATTTTACACTAAAGACGTAATCATTGAAACAATAAACACATCACACTTAAACGCCTGAGCCCTATCAACCACTATTATTGCTACCGCCCTTACAGCCGCCTACAGCCTACGCCTAACCTTTTATGTCCAAACAAATAAGCCTCGATACAACACAACTACAACCCCAGCAGAAACAAACCCAAGCCAGACTCGACCCCTAGTACGACTCGCCATAGGAAGTATTATATCTGGCCTATTTGTGGCCACAACAATACTACCAACCCCACCCCAAACAATAACAATGGGCCCAATTACAAAACTAGCCGCCACAATTATCACGCTAGTAGGCCTGCTATGTGCTATAGATATCACCATACAAACATCCAACCTATTAAAACCAAAACAAAGTACACCAAGTACATCCTCAACACAACTGGGGTTCTTTAACACCCTTGCACACCGAGCCCAACCAAAATACAACATACAATTCGGACAAAACACCGCTATGCACTTAAATGACCTTATCTGATATGAGGCCATCGCCCCAAAAACAGCCATATTAATTAACACCGCCCTAGCTAAAAAACTGTCCAAATCACACACCGGACACATCAAAACATACCTAGTCATACTTATTGCCACTCTAGCCGCCGCAATTACCACATACTACTAAACCGCACGTAGCCCCCCAAAACTCGACCCTCGAGTTAACTCAAGGACAACAAACAGGGCCACCATTAAACTCCCCCCACACAACAATAATAACGGCCCGCCCAAAGAATATATCAATGCAACACCACTAAAATCAGTCCGAGTACCCTCAAAACCAAAATCGTCCCCACCAGACGCCCCACACCCATCAATAGACAACCCTCCAAAGTACCAAACTAAAAACAAAACTAATATAAAATACCCAAACACATAATACAAAACAGAGTAATCCAACCACACCTCAGGATATTGGTCTGCTGAAAGTGCCACAGAATAAGCAAAGACTACCAATATCCCACCTAAATAAATTAAAAATAACACCAATGCAATAAAGGACCCACCAAAAATAACTAACACCACACTACCACCCAACGCAGACACTACAAGTCCCATCGCCCCAAAAACAGGAGAAGGATTTGACGCTACACCAATAAACCCCAACACCATACACAACACAGTAAAAAAAACAAAGTACGACATAATTTTCATTTGGCCATGCCAAAACCTGTGATACGAAAAACCACCGTTGTTATTCAACTATAAAAACCAATAATGACCCCAATCCGAAAAACACACCCAATAATCAAAATAATAAACAACTCATTTATTGACCTCCCCACACCATCAAACATCTCCGCTTGATGAAACTTTGGGTCCTTGTTAGGGCTGTGCCTACTAATCCAAATCTCCACCGGCCTATTCTTGGCCATGCACTACACCGCAGACACCTCCACAGCATTCTCATCAATCGCCCACATCTGTCGTGACGTACAACACGGCTGACTAATCCGAAACATCCACGCCAACGGCGCCTCCATATTTTTTATCTGCCTTTATATACACATCGGGCGAGGCCTATACTACGGCTCATACTTATACAAAGAGACCTGAAACATCGGCGTGGCCCTACTATTCCTAGTAATAGCAACCGCGTTCGTGGGCTATGTCCTGCCATGGGGACAGATATCATTCTGAGGGGCTACCGTAATCACAAACCTACTATCAGCAGTTCCATATATAGGAAACACCCTAGTAGAGTGAATTTGAGGCGGGTTCGCCGTAGATAACGCAACACTAACACGATTTTTCACTTTCCACTTCCTACTGCCATTCATCATCTCAGCCACTGCAATCCTACACATACTATTCCTACACGAAACGGGATCAAACAACCCAACAGGGGTAAACTCAAACTCAGATAAAATTCCGTTCCACCCATACTTTTCAACTAAAGACCTGCTAGGGGCAGCCCTTATAATAATAACACTACTGTACCTATCCCTTTTCTCCCCACAACTGCTTGGGGACCCAGAAAACTTTACCCCAGCAAACCCCCTAATAACCCCACCACACATCAAACCAGAATGGTACTTCCTATTCGCCTACGCCATCCTACGTTCCATCCCAAACAAACTTGGAGGAGTACTTGCCCTAATAATATCCATTATAATCCTACTGCTAATCCCACTTACACACAACTCAAAACAACGAACAAGCACATTCCGACCACTATCACAACTAACATTTTGAACCATAATCGCCACTATCGCTATCCTAACCTGAATCGGAGGACAACCAGTCGAAGACCCATTTATCATAATCGGACAACTAGCTTCCGTCCTATACTTCACAACAATCCTACTATTAAGCCCCACAATCAATAAACTAGAGAATAAACTAATAAACTGATAACCCCACCAGCCCTTGTAGCTTAAACCACACTTAAAGCACTGACCTTGTAAGTCAAAGATTGGAACGCATTACAACCCTGGGGCACTACTCACACCCCCACATACAAAAAAGACTCAACTCTTAACTCTAGTCCCCAAAACTAGTGTTTTCACTTAAACTATTTTCTGAGACCACCCCACCCAAATAGGCTTCACCCCCACACGGGGGTGGAGCCTATATGGCCACTTAACAACCTTATAAACTCCAAGGCCTCCGCCCGCAGTATATCAAAAAAAAGACTCAACTCTTAACTCTAGTCCCCAAAACTAGTGTTTTCACTTAAACTATTTTCTAAGACCACCCCACCCAAATAGGCTTCACCCCCACACGGGGGTGGAGCCTATATGGCCACTTAACAACCTTATAAACTCCAAGGCCTCCGCCCGCAGTATATCAAAAAAAAGACTCAACTCTTAACTCTAGTCCCCAAAACTAGTGTTTTCACTTAAACTATTTTCTAAGACCACCCCACCCAAATAGGCTTCACCCCCACACGGGGGTGGAGCCTATATGGCCACTTAACAACCTTATAAACTCCAAGGCCTCCGCCCGCAGTATATCAAAAAAAGACTCAACTCTTAACTCTAGTCCCCAAAACTAGTGTTTTCACTTAAACTATTTTCTGAGACCACCCCACCCAAATAGGCTTCACCCCCACACGGGGGTGGAGCCTATATGGCCACTTAACAACCTTATAAACTCCAAGGCCTCCGCCCGCAGTATATCAAAAAAAAGACTCAACTCTTAACTCTAGTCCCCAAAACTAGTGTTTTCACTTAAACTATTTTCTGAGACCACCCCACCCAAATAGGCTTCACCCCCACACGGGGGTGGAGCCTATATGGCCATTTAACAACCTTATAAACTCCAGGACCTCCATTAGTGTCTAGGGTTATGGGGGGTCCCCCTTTACATACTATGTATAATCAACATACATTTATTTGCCCCATGAATATTGTCCCAGTACATATTATTATTAATTTTACATAATACATACTATGTATAATCAACATACATCTATCTGCCCCATGAATATTGTCCCAGTACATCCTATCATTGATTTTACATAGTACATATCATCAAATAAGCGTGGATTAATAAATCCATGTATTTAAGACATATTGATTCTTTACCGGACATATCCCGAGAGATCATCAATCCTTGTATTCGCACACCAGGTGCCCAGTCTCGTAGTCCATGAAATGTAGACTAACACACAGTGCCCTTTCCAAGGCCTCTGGTTCTGTGAGGTCAAGTCCATTAATCGCTGACGTATCACTCGTGCCTTTTAAGAGGCCTTTGGTTGCTAGGATTAGTTACACGTCTCCTCATACTCATAGCATCCCTGTGCTGTCATGCGGCTGGTATTTTTATTTTTAGGGTGGTATATCACAACCTCATTTCCAGTGGCTGTCAACTAACAACTCTGCTGAACCTACGGTGCAAGATGGCCCACGATCCCACAAGCCCACCCAGGGGTAAATTATTCATGCTCGAAGGACATATAATTATTTACTAGACTAAAAACCAATGAATAAACACGACACCTATACCTATACCTATACCTATACCTATACCTATACCTACACCTACACCTACACCTACACCCATACCCACACCCATACCCATACCCACACCCATACCCATACCCATACCCATACCCATACCCATACCCATACCCACCCACACACACACACACACACACACACACACACACGCCCCCCATACACCCACATACACCCACACACACCCACGCCCCGAACACGCCCATACTCACACGGCTACCTCCGGCAAACCCCCCTTACCCCCCACTAAGAATTTTTCCCTGCAATTAAAGTGCTTCTCGCCAAACCCCTAAAACGAGATTTAATTGCAAAAATTTTTTCTTAGTTGCGATCCAAGACTTGCCATAATACCACAAGAACAAAAATCGCAGCTCCCCACACACAAAATAAAACCCCAAAATGTATATATATATATATATATATATATATATATATTACACACACTAAACCACACAACGGCAACTCCGTTACTGTAGCTTAAATAATACTAAAGCACGGCCCTGAAGTTGCCGTTATGGATCCTAGTAATTTCCCGGAAACACACCGTTTTGGTCCTAAACTTATTATTATTTTTAACTCGAATTACACATGCAAGCCTCCACACCCCTGTGCAAACCCCCACACAGTGCCTACCCACTAGGCCAGGAGCAGGTATCAGGCACACCACACTATTTAGCCCCAGACACCTAGCACCGCCACACCCACACGGGGCCCAGCAGTGATAAACATTAATGTATAAGCCATAAAGCTTGACTTAGCCACAGTTAAACCAGACGGGGCGGTAAATTTCGTGCCAGCCACCGCGGTTATACGAAAGCCCCAAAATAATAATACTCGGCGTAAAAAGTGACTAGACCCCTAAAACTTAATAAAAGAAGGCTGAGCTGCACCTACGTTGTAAAATACTAACCAATGCAAAAACAACTCCACCCCTCCCACAATTAATTAAGC
>NW_026612406.1:0-17721 GCF_029931775.1 Euleptes europaea | reverse complement strand
TGGGGAGGTCAATAAATGAGTTGTTTATTATTTTGATTATTGGGTGTGTTTTTCGGATTGGGGTCATTATTGGTTTTTATAGTTGAATAACAACGGTGGTTTTTCGTATCACAGGTTTTGGCATGGCCAAATGAAAATTATGTCGTACTTTGTTTTTTTTACTGTGTTGTGTATGGTGTTGGGGTTTATTGGTGTAGCGTCAAATCCTTCTCCTGTTTTTGGGGCGATGGGACTTGTAGTGTCTGCGTTGGGTGGTAGTGTGGTGTTAGTTATTTTTGGTGGGTCCTTTATTGCATTGGTGTTATTTTTAATTTATTTAGGTGGGATATTGGTAGTCTTTGCTTATTCTGTGGCACTTTCAGCAGACCAATATCCTGAGGTGTGGTTGGATTACTCTGTTTTGTATTATGTGTTTGGGTATTTTATATTAGTTTTGTTTTTAGTTTGGTACTTTGGAGGGTTGTCTATTGATGGGTGTGGGGCGTCTGGTGGGGACGATTTTGGTTTTGAGGGTACTCGGACTGATTTTAGTGGTGTTGCATTGATATATTCTTTGGGCGGGCCGTTATTATTGTTGTGTGGGGGGAGTTTAATGGTGGCCCTGTTTGTTGTCCTTGAGTTAACTCGAGGGTCGAGTTTTGGGGGGCTACGTGCGGTTTAGTAGTATGTGGTAATTGCGGCGGCTAGAGTGGCAATAAGTATGACTAGGTATGTTTTGATGTGTCCGGTGTGTGATTTGGACAGTTTTTTAGCTAGGGCGGTGTTAATTAATATGGCTGTTTTTGGGGCGATGGCCTCATATCAGATAAGGTCATTTAAGTGCATAGCGGTGTTTTGTCCGAATTGTATGTTGTATTTTGGTTGGGCTCGGTGTGCAAGGGTGTTAAAGAACCCCAGTTGTGTTGAGGATGTACTTGGTGTACTTTGTTTTGGTTTTAATAGGTTGGATGTTTGTATGGTGATATCTATAGCACATAGCAGGCCTACTAGCGTGATAATTGTGGCGGCTAGTTTTGTAATTGGGCCCATTGTTATTGTTTGGGGTGGGGTTGGTAGTATTGTTGTGGCCACAAATAGGCCAGATATAATACTTCCTATGGCGAGTCGTACTAGGGGTCGAGTCTGGCTTGGGTTTGTTTCTGCTGGGGTTGTAGTTGTGTTGTATCGAGGCTTATTTGTTTGGACATAAAAGGTTAGGCGTAGGCTGTAGGCGGCTGTAAGGGCGGTAGCAATAATAGTGGTTGATAGGGCTCAGGCGTTTAAGTGTGATGTGTTTATTGTTTCAATGATTACGTCTTTAGTGTAAAATCCAGCTAGGAAGGGGGCCCCTGTTAGGGCTAGGTTGCCGATAGTTATACAGGTTGTGGTTAGCGGTATTGTTTTTTGGGTGCTTCCTATTTTTCGGATGTCTTGTTCGTCCCCGAGATTATGAATTACTGAACCTGCGCATAGGAATAGTATGGCCTTGAAAAAGGCGTGTGTGGTGATGTGTAGGTATGTTAACTGTGGCTGGTTTAGTCCTAGTGTTAGTATTATTAGGCCGAGCTGGCTTGAGGTGGAGAAGGCAATGATCTTTTTGATATCGTTTTGTGTGAGGGCACAGAGTGCTGCAAAGGTTGTAGTTATTGCTCCTAGGCATAGGCAGAGGGTAGTTGTGGCCTGGCTGTTTTGTATTATTGGGAATAGCCGGGCCAGTAGAAAAATTCCGGCAACGACTATTGTGCTAGAGTGAAGTAGTGCTGATACTGGGGTTGGGCCTTCTATGGCTGCTGGCAGCCATGGGTGTAGCCCAAATTGGGCGGATTTTCCCATGGCTGCTAAGACTAGGCCTAGTAGTGGCAGGGTGGGGGGGGTCGTATGTGAGAATGTTTGTTGTACGTCCCATGTGTTGTAGTGTATTGCGAATCAAGCTAAAGACAGGATTAGTCCAATGTCTCCGATTCGGTTGTATATAACAGCTTGTAGGGCGGATGTGTTTGCATTGGTGCGCCCGTGCCACCACCCGATTAGTAAGAAGGATATGATGCCTACCCCTTCCCAGCCAACAAATAGTTGTAATAGGCTGTTTGCTGTTGTTATGGTTATTATGGCTAGGAGGAATAGTATTAAGTATTTTATAAATTTGTTTTTGTTCGGGTCTAGTTTTATATATCAATCTGAGAACTCCAGGATGGCCCAGGTGATAAATAGGGCTGTTGTTATAAACGTGGTAGAGTAAATATCAAATAGGAAGCTGATATTAATGTTGAAGGACGTTTGTAGTCAGGTAGCGTTGGTTATAGTTGTTTGTATTCCGTAGTTGATAAAAATATTGGTTGGAATTAGGCTTGTCAGGCAGGCAAGTTTAGTAGTTTGTGTGAAGTAGCCCGAGGCTTGTGTAATAAACATAGAGGTAATAATAGGGGCAATAAGGACTAGCAGGGTTGAAATTATGGTTGAGTAGAATAGTATGGAGGTCATGTACTTTCACTTGGAGTTGCACCAAGTAGTGTTAATGCCTAAGATTAAAGGAAGGTCTAATATCCTTTGAAAGTCTTGGGTTATAATGTGGAGTGGTCCGGAGAATTTAACTTCGGTAATTTGAATTAGCAGTTCCAATTTGTGTCGTCCCTCTCGGTATGCAAGGGGCGGGGTGCCCCTGTTGTTAAGTCCACAGCTTAGTGTTTTGATCAAACTATGCCTACTTCTGGGTGCTACAGGATTAGTTTTGGGTTTATAATTAATAGTGCCATAGGGATGAGGTGAAGGGCTATTAATAGGTGTTCTCGGGTGTTTGAGGGTGGGTGGGAGGTATTTGTTGGTGTTTTGTTTCGTTGCGTTATAATGAAGACATATAGGGAGTATAGGGCGGTTAATAGCGTCGTTAGGCCTGTTAAGATGATTGTTATGGTGGCTCAGTTTATAGCAGAAGTAATGATTATTAATTCCCCCATCAGGTTGATTGTAGGGGGTAGGGCCATGTTGGCTAAGTTTGCCATAAGTCATCATGTGGCTATAAGTGGGAGGGTGAGTTGAAGGCCCCGTGTTATTAATAAAGTTCGAGTGTGGGTTCGTTCATAGTTTGTGTTGGCTAGGCAAAATAGTATAGAAGAGGCTAATCCGTGGGCGACCATTAGAATTATTGTTCCTGAGATACTTCATGGGGTCTGAATTAGGGCTCCTGCAGTTACAAGGCCTATGTGGCTTACTGAGGAGTAGGCAATGATGGATTTTAAGTCTGTTTGACGTAGGCAAATGAGGCTGGTTATAATTATTCCCCAGAGGGCTAGAATAATGAGGGGGTAGCACATAGTTTGTGTTGTTGGGTTTAGGATTGGGGTGATTCGGATGATGCCGTATCCTCCCAGTTTAAGAAGTACGGCGGCCAGGATTATTGATCCAGCGATTGGGGCCTCAACGTGTGCTTTTGGTAGTCATAAGTGCATGGAGTATAGGGGTATTTTTACTATAAATGCTAGAAGACATGATAGTCATACTAGTGAGTTGGTTCATGTTATTAGTATTTCTGGGTGCTTTATTGACATTATTAGTGGTGTTGTGTGGTAGTTGTGGGTGTATGAATATAAAATTATTACTAATAGTGGGAGTGAGCCGGATAGTGTATAGAACAGGAAATAAGTGCCTGCGGCGAGTCGCTCTGTTTGGCTGCCCCAACGCGTGATAAGGATTAGTGTTGGGATTAGTGTTGCTTCAAATAACAGGTAGAATAGTATTAAGTTGTTTGAGGCGAATGTTAGAATTAGGGTGGTTTGTAGCAGAGCACAGGTTGATAAGAACAGGCGTTGTCGGGACTGAGGCTCTTTGGCCATGTGGCTTTGGCTTGCTACTACTATAAGTGGGAGCAATCAGGATGAAAGAATAGTCAGGGGGGTTGAGAATTGGTCGAGTGTTATCCATGTGTTGACATGTCAGATTTTTGTTAGTGTGGGGGCGTTTAATTGTCCTATTAATAGGAGTGTTGTTGTTATAGATAGGGCCGTATAAATGTGGAAGGTGTATTTAGTTGGGGCTAAAAGGGCGGTTGGGACTAGTATTACTGTTGCTATGGTTAGTTTTAGCATTTTAATAGGCTTATGGTTTTTAGGTGGTCTGTTGCGTGAGTGCGGGAGGATGCAGCTAATAGGGCCAGTCCTGCTCCTGCCTCACATGCGGACATGGTCAAGAGGGTAATTGGAAGGGTGGCAGTGGTTGACAGGTGTTGGGTTAAGGAGATAGCACTAAGTCCAATAAATAGGCTTAAAAGCAGGCCCTCGATGCATAGAAGGGCAGATACAAGATGTTTACGGTGGAGTGCTAGTCCTATAAGGCTTAGGGTAAAGATGGCTAGTATCAGTAGGTGTTGAGGTAGCATAGTTAGTGGCCCCATTATTTTGGGATGTACTAAGTCGAAATTAGTGATCTTGCTTTAGATTAGCCTCTATATTCTGCTCATTCTAGTCCTCCTTGGGATCACTCATAGACTAGGCCCAGGGCTAGTAGGGTGATAATTGTTGTAGTTCATATAAGGGTTGAATTGGGGGAGGGTAAGTTAATAGCTCACGGGGTTGGTAGGAGTAGGGCGATTTCTAGGTCAAAAAGTAGGAATAAGATAGCGACTAGAAAAAATCGCAATGAGAAAGGTAGTCGTGCTGAACCGACTGGGTCAAAGCCGCATTCGTATGGGGACAATTTTTCTGTGTCAGGGGTGGCTTGTGGTAGTCAAAAGCTAATGATGATTAGGGCGGCGGTTAGTGCGGTGGATATTAGAGTTACTATTATAATGTTTATTACTTCCTCTTAGGGTTAATTATGAGCTAAGGCTTTGTGAGTGGAAGTCACCTGTACTTTTAAATACTAAGGAAGTTATGAACCTCATCAATAGATTGAGATGTAAAGGAAGAGTCAAACAACGTCTACAAAGTGTCAGTATCATGCGGCCGCTTCGAATCCAAAGTGGTGGTCAGTGGTGAAGTGGAATTTTATTTGGCGTAGCAGGCAGACTACTAGGAAGCTAGTCCCAATGATTACATGTAGTCCGTGGAAGCCAGTGGCCACAAAAAAGGTGGTGCCATAGGCTCCGTCTGCTACTGTGAAAGAGGCCTCCAGATATTCTATAGCCTGTAGTAGTGTAAAGTAGGCCCCCAGTATGATTGTAAGCACTAGGGCCTGTATGGCCTCTTTTCGTTCTCCTCCTATGATTGAATGGTGGGCTCAGGTTACTGTAACACCTGATGCCAGTAGTACTGCGGTATTAAGTAGGGGAACTTCAAACGGGTTTAGGGGAGTAATTCCGCTTGGGGGTCAACAACCTCCAAGCTCTGGTGTAGGTGCAAGGCTTGAGTGATAGAATGCTCAAAAGAACCCGATGAAAAAGAAAACCTCTGAGGCAATGAATAAAATTATGCCATAACGAAGTCCCTGTTGAACTTGGTGGGTGTGGTGGCCTTGGTAGGTTCCTTCCCGAACAACATCTCGTCATCATTGCAGTATTGTTAATAGTATAGTGGTAAGGCCGATGGTTATTAATGTATTTGAGCCAAAGTGGAACCATATTGCGAGCCCAGAGGTTATTAATAAGGCTGCAATGGCCCCTGTTAGGGGCCATGGGCTTTGGTCTACTATGTGGAAGCTGTGGGCTTGGTGGGTCATTAAACGTTTTCTTGTAGGTAGAGACTTAATAATAGTACGAATACATATGCTTGGATCATTGCAACAGCGACTTCTAGGGCGGTTAACAATAGGAGGGTGACTGAGGTTAGCACTGATACTGATGGTATTAATGGCATTAATACAAGTGTGGCTGTTGAGATAAGTTGGATTAACAGGTGTCCTGCAGTTAGGTTTGCAGTAAGACGCACCCCCAGGGCTAGGGGTCGAATTAATAGGCTAGCTGTTTCGATAATTACTAAAATTGGAACTAGCGGGGTGGGTGTGCCCATGGGTAGTAGGTGTCCGATGGAGGCGGTGGGCTGGTTTCAAAGCCCAACAAGTACTGTAAATAGTCATATTGGTAGGGCCAGGCTTATGTTTATGGATAGTTGTGTGGTGGGGGTAAATGTGTATGGTAATAGCCCTAGCAGGTTGATTGTTAATAGGTATAACAAAATTGTTAATAGAAGCAGTGCTCAGGGGTGTCCTGTCTTACTGATTGGGGATATTAGTTGTTTTGTGGCGGTTTTTATTAGTCATAGTTTTAGTGCCCATGTGCGGCTTGGTATTAGATGTGTTTGTGAGTGAAATAGTGTTGTTGGGGCCAGTAGGGCAAGCAGGATTAATGGGACTCCTATTATCTGTGGGGTTGCGAATTGGTCGAATAGGTTTAACATCATAATCAGGATCAGCATGGGGGCTGGGTGCTTAGGGGTTTTGTAGTTGGTTGGTTGGCTATCTGGTGTTTTAACAGCTTTGGTTTTATTATAAGGAGGGTGATAAACCATACGGTTAACATAATTATAAGTCACGGAGCGGGGTTTAGTTGGGGCACGTCTTTAAGTGGTTATTGTTCCAATCTTTGGCTTAAAAGGCCAATGCTATTATGTAAAGCTTCTTAAAGATTGAAGTATCATGTTAGACCATAATTCGAAGTTGTCTAGGGTGGTGGCTTCTACTACAATGGGCATAAAGCTGTGGTTTGACCCGCAGATTTCTGAGCACTGGCCGTAAAATAGGCCTGGGGAAGCTGTAGTAAATGTTGTCTGGTTTAGTCGCCCAGGGATTGCATCGGTTTTAATGCCTAGTGAGGGGACGGCTCAAGAGTGAAGGACGTCTTCGGCTGAAATTAACATGCGGATCGGGGACTCTACGGGTACAACTATTCGGTGGTCTGTCTCTAGTAGTCGAATGGCCCCTGATCACAGGTCTGTTGTTGGGGTCATATAGGAGTCAAATGTTAGGTTTTCATAGTCTGTGTATTCGTAGCTTCAATATCATTGGTGTCCAAGGGCCTTAATTGTTAGGTGTGGGTTGTTAATCTCATCTATTAGGTACAGGATTCGTAAGGACGGCAGTGCAATTATGATTAGAATGATAGACGGCAGGACTGTTCAGATTATTTCAACTGCTTGGGCATCTATTGTGTTAGTGTGCGTTAGTGTGGTTGTTATTATAAGAGAGATAATATATAGGACGAAGGCGCTGATAAGGAATACGATTATAAGTGCGTGGTCGTGGAAGTGGAGGAGCTCTTCTATGATGGGGGATGCTGCGTCTTGGAATCCTAGTTGGGCAGGTTGTGCCATTGAGTCTCACAGGGGTTAGACTGTAATTTAGCCCTGACAGTGCTATGTAATAATTTACTAGAGGCTCGTGTTTGATAAGAGAGGGGTACGCAGTGGGCGTACGTTTAGCTTGAAACTAAAAGGTGGGGGTTCGAGTCCCTCGTCTCTTGGCAGGTTAAGATTGGACAAAGGCTGGTTCTTCATACGTGTGGTATGGGGGCGGGCAGCCGTGGAGTCACTCTAGGTTGACGTGTGTTAGTTCTGTGTTATTTGGGGTCCGTTTGGCAGAAAATGCCTCTCAGATAATATATATTATTATGATGACGGCAACAAGTGATGTTAGTGATCCAATTGATGAGACAGTGTTCCATAGTGTGTAGGCGTCTGGGTAGTCTGAGTACCGTCGTGGCATTCCAGCAAGACCTAAAAAGTGTTGGGGGAAGAATGTTATGTTTACGCCAATAAATATAACCCCGAATTGGGCTTTTGTTAAAGTGCTATGTAATGAGAAGCCAGTAAATAGTGGAAATCAGTGTACGAATCCGCCTATAATTGCAAATACTGCTCCTATAGATAAGACGTAGTGGAAGTGTGCGACTACGTAGTATGTGTCATGTAATACAATATCCAGGGATGAGTTTGCTAAGACGATCCCGGTTAGTCCGCCCACGGTAAACAGGAAGATAAAGCCAAGAGCCCACAGCAAGGCTGCGTCTCATTTGATTAGTCCGCCATGAAGGGTTGCTAACCAGCTGAATACTTTTACCCCAGTTGGGATTGCAATAATTATTGTGGCAGAGGTAAAGTATGCGCGGGTGTCTACATCCATGCCAACTGTGAATATATGGTGGGCTCAGACGATAAAACCAAGGAATCCGATAGAGACCATGGCCCACACCATGCCCATGTAGCCAAAGGGCTCTTTTTTACCAGCGTAGTATGCTACGATGTGGGAGATCATACCAAATCCGGGTAAAATTAAGATGTAAACTTCTGGGTGCCCAAAAAATCAGAACAGGTGTTGGTATAGCACGGGGTCTCCTCCGCCTGCCGGGTCAAAGAAGGTGGTGTTTAGGTTTCGGTCTGTTAATAGTATTGTGATGCCGGCAGCTAGTACTGGCAGAGACAGTAGAAGAAGTACTGCGGTGATAAGTACAGATCATACGAAGAGGGGGGTGTTGTATTGAGTTATTGCTGGGGCTTTTATATTAATGCAGGTGGTAATAAAGTTAATAGCCCCCAGGATGGAAGAAACCCCTGCTAGGTGCAGGGAAAAAATTGTCAGGTCTACGGATGCTCCTGCATGGGCCAGGTTGGCAGCTAGTGGTGGGTAGACGGTTCAGCCAGTTCCTGCCCCGGCTTCAACTCCGGAAGAGGCCAGTAAAAGGAGTAGTGAGGGGGGCAGGAGTCAAAAGCTTATGTTGTTTATTCGTGGAAAAGCCATGTCTGGGGCCCCAATTATTAGTGGAACCAGCCAGTTTCCGAAGCCCCCGATCATTACGGGTATTACCATGAAGAAGATTATTACAAAAGCATGGGCGGTTACAACCACATTATAGATTTGGTCGTCCCCAAGAAGGGTTCCAGGCTGGCTAAGCTCAGCTCGAATTAGCAAGCTTAGGCCAGTGCCGGCTATTCCGGCCCAGGCGCCAAAAAGTAGATACAGGGTGCCGATGTCTTTGTGGTTTGTCGAAAAAAATCAACGATTGATGGTCACAGGTAGGATGGCCGAGGGCAAGGCGGTGAGCTGTAGTCTCACAGACAGAGGTTTGAGTCCTTTTCGTACCAAGCTCCGTAGCGTAGAACGCAACAAAATGCAAGTTTGGAGACGCACCCAAAAAGGTGCCGGGGCTTCTCCCGTTTTTCTATAACGGGAGAAGGTAGATTGAAGCCCGCTGGATAGGGTGTTTAGTTGTTAACTAAAGTTTTATGGGATCAAAGCCCGTCGGTCTAGGGAGGTCTTAGCTTAATTAAAGTGTCTGAGTTGCATTCAGGAGATGTATATTAGTGTTTTACAGGCCTTCAGGGAATAAGATGTGTTTCTTGTTTGGGGCTTTGAAGGCCCCTGGTTTAAATAGTTAACCTAAGTCCCTGGGGGTGGGGCGGGGTTTATATGTTGTATAGTAGTGGTGTGATTGGTAGAAGGAGGGCTGTTGTAGTAGTTGCCGTGGTTATTAGGTGTGTGTGGTTGTTTTTGAATCGTCATGTGTTTTTTGTTGTGGTTGTGGTGGGCGGGTTTGTTAGTGTAGTGAAATAGGCTAGGCGGGTATAAAAGAATAGGCTTGGTAGGCTTATTAGGGCTAATGTTGTGGCTAGTGGGGTTAGCTGGTGTAGTGTTAGTTCTTTGATAATTAGCAGTTTTGGCATGAACCCTGTTAGGGGGGGAAGGCCCCCTAGTGATATTAGTGTTAGTATTATTATGGTTAAAAGTGTAGAGGAGTTAGACCAGGTGGTAGTAAGGTCTGTGATGTTTTTTGTTGATGCTGTTAATATAGAGGTAAATATTGCTGTGGTTGCGGCTAAATAGATAATTATGGTTAGTGTTGTAAGGCTGTGGCCCATAGTTAGGGCAATTGTTAATCATCCCATATGGGCGATTGAGGAGAAGGCCATGATTTTTCGGAGTTGTGTCTGATTTAGGCCTGACCACCCCCCAATTATTGTGGATAGGAGTCCCAGCACTAGGACCAGGTTTAGTGATAGGTGGTTGTGTATTATATAAAGTAGGGCTAGGGGGGCAAGTTTTTGTCATGTTGATATGATTAGGGCGGTTATTATTGTAGACCCCTGCAGGACCTCTGGGTATCAGAAGTGTGTTGGTGCCAAGCCTAGTTTTATTGCGATGGCTACTGTTAAAATTAGTGCAGTTGAGTTGTGCGTTGGCTGTATAATTGTTCATTGTCCGGTCTGTCAGGTGTTGATCAGGCTGGCCAGGAGGATTAGGGCAGCGGCTGCAGCTTGTGTTAGGAAATATTTTGTGGCGGCTTCTGTTGCTCGTGGGTGGTGTTGTTTAGTAATGTGTGGTAGTATGGCTAGTGTATTGATTTCTAGTCCAAGTCATGCAAGTAGTCAGTGGTGGCTTGATGTGGTGATGATGGTGCCTGTCGCTAGGCTTGAGATTAGGATTGTTTGTGTTATTGGGCTTATTAGTATAGGAAGGGTTGTGTACCAACATTGTCGGGGTATGGGCCCGAAAGCTTTATTAGCTGACTTTACTAGTAGGTAGTATAATTGGAAGTACACGAAGTTTTGGGCTTCGTAGTGCAGGTTCGTAGCCTGTCTTTCTAAGGAAGTGGGAGGGGCGAGTCTCCATATCATACTCTATCAAAGTAGTCCTTAATGTTTCGGGCACACTGCCAAAGTTTGGGTTATGTTAGTGGGGGGGTGCCTGATATTGAAATGGGTGTGGCAATGTATCAGACGCAAAGGGCTAGGGTTAGTGGTAGGAAGTTTTTTCAAAGTAGGTGCATTAGTTGGTCATATCGAAATCGTGGATATGATGCGCGGATTCACAGGAAGCCCAGTGTTAACATGCAGGTTTTAATCATAATATTTATTGAAAATAGTTCTGGGGTGTTGGGGCAGTTTGGGCCTAGGAATAGGATACATGAGAGGGTGTTTATTATTAAGATGTTTGCGTATTCTGCTAGGAAGAATAGTGCGAATGGGCCGGCTGCGTATTCAACATTAAATCCTGAGACAAGCTCTGACTCGCCTTCGGTTAGGTCGAATGGGGCCCGGTTTGTTTCTGCAATTGTTGAGATGTATCATATTATTATTAGTGGTCATACACATGTTGCTAATCACGTGTTTTTTTGTGTTGTTAGCAGGGTTTGTATTGAAAATCCCCCCGTGAATATTATGGTTGATAGTACAATGATTCCTATTGTTACCTCATAAGAGATAGTTTGTGCGACTGCCCGTAGGGCGCCAACGAGGGCGTATTTTGAGTTTGTTGCTCACCCAGATCATAGAATTGAGTATACAGCAAGGCTTGAGATAGCCAGTAGTATTAATAGGCCTAAATTAGCGTCCATGATGGGGTTTGGTATTGGAATGGGGGCTCAAATTGTTAGTGACAGTAGTAGTGCTAGTATTGGTATGGCTAAAAATAGTGTTGGTGTTGATGCCGTTGGTCGGATGGGTTCTTTGGTGAAAAGTTTTAGTCCGTCTGCAATTGGTTGTAGTAGGCCGTAGGGCCCTACAATGTTTGGGCCCTTGCGTAGTTGTATGTAGCCTAGGGTTTTTCGTTCTAATAGGGTTAGGAAGGCAACTGCTAGTAGGATTGGGATGATGAGTGTTAGTGGGTTAACTACTAGGGTTATTGTGGTTTTAATTATTAGGGAGAAGATTTGAGCTTCTGTTGTAAGGGCTTAGGCCTTTTGCATAATTACCTGGCTCTGCCACCCTAAAGCGTGGCCCTGGTCTTAGGCCGCTGGTTTTGATAAATGGGCTCTTTAGTGTGGGTAAGAGCTTGGTATTAGCACGTGGGGGTCCTATTGGTGCTTCTCCCTGGGTCCTTTCGTACTGAAGGGAGAAAAACATAGATAGAAACCGACCTGGATTTCTCCGGTCTGAACTCAGATCACGTAGGACTAGTTAATCGTTGAACAAACGAACCCTTGGTAGTGGCTGCACCACCAGGATGTCCTGATCCAACATCGAGGTCGTAAACCCTCTTGGCGATAGGGGCTCTAAAAGAGGATGGCGCTGTTATCCCTGGGGTAACTTGGTTCGTTGATCTGTGTTACAGGGTCAATTTTATGGTGGTCTCATTGGCTTGTGGGTCTTTGATAGATTTTTGGTCTGTGGTCTTGGAAGTTTTGTTTATTTCCGAAGTCGCCCCAACTAAAAACAAGGCTAAGGGGGGGGGGTAGAGGCCCCGTGGTTATTAGTTTTTGTTTTAAGCTCCACAGGGTCTTTTCGTCTTATGTTTACATCCTAGCTTTTTAACTAGGGGATCAAGTTCATTGATCTGCTTTAGGAGACAGTTGGGCCCTCATTTAGCCGTTCATACTAGTCATTATTTAAGTGACAAGTGATTACGCTACCTTTGCACGGTTAGAATACCGCGGCCGTTTAAAAGATCACTGGGCAGGCAGCACCTTTAATACTTGTGTGGCTAAAGGCTATGTTTTTGGTAAACAGTTGGGGCCCTAAGTGGCTGAGTTCCTTTTGTGGCGTTTAATCTGTCTGTGCTGCACTCCTGTGTTGGGTTAACAGGGGGTTATATTATATGGTTAAAAAGTGTGTTAAATTTTTCCATTTGTGGTCTGTTATTTACTGGTAGTTTATCTATTTCCAGTTTATGGGGGTGCATGTAGAGAGCGGGGCTCTTATTACTAATTTTAACAGTGGTGTCTCTATTGTGGTAGAGTAGCTCAGTTAAGTGGTCTAGGGGTTCTTGGTTTGTTTAGTATCTTTAAGATTGTGTGCTGTGACGCGTTTAGTTTTTGGTGGCTGCTTTAAGGCCAACTGGTGTGTTTTATTTGGTGTTTTCCTCTAGGATTGGTTGTTTTCAATTACAATAAGGCTGTACCCTTATTGTATATAGTATAGGAGTGACAGTGGTAAATATGCTTGTATTTAGGTTCAGGCGTCCTATAGTTGAACTAGAATTCTTTTATTGAGCAACCAGCTATCACCAGGCTCGATAGGCGTGTCACCTCTACCTAGCAGTCTCTCCAGCCTTTTGCCACAGGGACGGGTGTACTCAAAAAGTTGCTGTTAGGTAGCTCGTCTGGGTTCGGGTGAGCAGGTTTTAGTGCGCTTTATCTGTATTTGCTTATTAAACCATGATGCAAAAGGTACAAGGTCAGATCTTTGCTTTGTTGGTGCTTGGGGTTTTTCATAGTTCTTTCATTGTTCCCTTGCGGTACTATATGCTATTGCGTCAAGTGGGTGTTTTCTATCGCCTAAAAATATACTGGTACTGGGTTAAATGGTTTGGTTTATAGTGGGGCTTGAGGTTTTGAACTGTTTGTTGAGCTGTGGAGTTTGGGCTCAAGCGGGTTTTTGTTTAAACGTTTTTCAATTGTAAGTTGAATGCTTTATATAAGTGTAAGCTACCTCTTGATTTAGTGGCCAAGTGCACTTTCCAGTACACTTACCTTGTTACGACTTGCCTCATCTGTTGGTGTTTTGTTTTTTATAAAGTGTGGTTTATTAGTTCTTGAGGAGGGTGACGGGCGGTGTGTACGTGTCCCATGGCAGGCTTCAAACAGGCTTATCTTGCTTGTTTTACTGCTAAATCCACCTTCTGGTGAAGGTTTCATGTCACTTGTGGTGTTTTCTAGTGTAGAAAATGTAGCTCATCTCTGCCCCCTTATATGCTACACCTTGACCTGACGTGTTAAATGTTATCTATCTTACTTACGGCAGTTCTTTCATAAGGTAGGTTTGCGACGGCGGTATATAGGCTGGGTAAAGGCAAAAGGGGGTAAGGTTTGGCGTGGAGTATCGATTATAGGACAAGCTCCTCTAGGTTGGTTTGGGGCACCGTCAAGTCCTTAGAGTTTTAAGTTTTTCACTTGTAATTCTCTGGCGAGTTGCTAGTGTAAGGTGCAAGTTTGGTTTATGGCCAAGCATAATAGGGTATCTAATCCTAGTTTGGGCCTTGGCTTTCGTGAGTCGATGGGGCTTAATTAATTGTGGGAGGGGTGGAGTTGTTTTTGCATTGGTTAGTATTTTACAACGTAGGTGCAGCTCAGCCTTCTTTTATTAAGTTTTAGGGGTCTAGTCACTTTTTACGCCGAGTATTATTATTTTGGGGCTTTCGTATAACCGCGGTGGCTGGCACGAAATTTACCGCCCCGTCTGGTTTAACTGTGGCTAAGTCAAGCTTTATGGCTTATACATTAATGTTTATCACTGCTGGGCCCCGTGTGGGTGTGGCGGTGCTAGGTGTCTGGGGCTAAATAGTGTGGTGTGCCTGATACCTGCTCCTGGCCTAGTGGGTAGGCACTGTGTGGGGGTTTGCACAGGGGTGTGGAGGCTTGCATGTGTAATTCGAGTTAAAAATAATAATAAGTTTAGGACCAAAACGGTGTGTTTCCGGGAAATTACTAGGATCCATAACGGCAACTTCAGGGCCGTGCTTTAGTATTATTTAAGCTACAGTAACGGAGTTGCCGTTGTGTGGTTTAGTGTGTGTAATATATATATATATATATATATATATATATATACATTTTGGGGTTTTATTTTGTGTGTGGGGAGCTGCGATTTTTGTTCTTGTGGTATTATGGCAAGTCTTGGATCGCAACTAAGAAAAAATTTTTGCAATTAAATCTCGTTTTAGGGGTTTGGCGAGAAGCACTTTAATTGCAGGGAAAAATTCTTAGTGGGGGGTAAGGGGGGTTTGCCGGAGGTAGCCGTGTGAGTATGGGCGTGTTCGGGGCGTGGGTGTGTGTGGGTGTATGTGGGTGTATGGGGGGCGTGTGTGTGTGTGTGTGTGTGTGTGTGTGTGTGTGTGGGTATGGGTATGGGTATGGGTATGGGTGTGGGTATGGGTATGGGTATGGGTGTGGGTATGGGTGTAGGTGTAGGTGTAGGTGTAGGTATAGGTATAGGTATAGGTATAGGTGTCGTGTTTATTCATTGGTTTTTAGTCTAGTAAATAATTATATGTCCTTCGAGCATGAATAATTTACCCCTGGGTGGGCTTGTGGGATCGTGGGCCATCTTGCACCGTAGGTTCAGCAGAGTTGTTAGTTGACAGCCACTGGAAATGAGGTTGTGATATACCACCCTAAAAATAAAAATACCAGCCGCATGACAGCACAGGGATGCTATGAGTATGAGGAGACGTGTAACTAATCCTAGCAACCAAAGGCCTCTTAAAAGGCACGAGTGATACGTCAGCGATTAATGGACTTGACCTCACAGAACCAGAGGCCTTGGAAAGGGCACTGTGTGTTAGTCTACATTTCATGGACTACGAGACTGGGCACCTGGTGTGCGAATACAAGGATTGATGATCTCTCGGGATATGTCCGGTAAAGAATCAATATGTCTTAAATACATGGATTTATTAATCCACGCTTATTTGATGATATGTACTATGTAAAATCAATGATAGGATGTACTGGGACAATATTCATGGGGCAGATAGATGTATGTTGATTATACATAGTATGTATTATGTAAAATTAATAATAATATGTACTGGGACAATATTCATGGGGCAAATAAATGTATGTTGATTATACATAGTATGTAAAGGGGGACCCCCCATAACCCTAGACACTAATGGAGGTCCTGGAGTTTATAAGGTTGTTAAATGGCCATATAGGCTCCACCCCCGTGTGGGGGTGAAGCCTATTTGGGTGGGGTGGTCTCAGAAAATAGTTTAAGTGAAAACACTAGTTTTGGGGACTAGAGTTAAGAGTTGAGTCTTTTTTTTGATATACTGCGGGCGGAGGCCTTGGAGTTTATAAGGTTGTTAAGTGGCCATATAGGCTCCACCCCCGTGTGGGGGTGAAGCCTATTTGGGTGGGGTGGTCTCAGAAAATAGTTTAAGTGAAAACACTAGTTTTGGGGACTAGAGTTAAGAGTTGAGTCTTTTTTTGATATACTGCGGGCGGAGGCCTTGGAGTTTATAAGGTTGTTAAGTGGCCATATAGGCTCCACCCCCGTGTGGGGGTGAAGCCTATTTGGGTGGGGTGGTCTTAGAAAATAGTTTAAGTGAAAACACTAGTTTTGGGGACTAGAGTTAAGAGTTGAGTCTTTTTTTTGATATACTGCGGGCGGAGGCCTTGGAGTTTATAAGGTTGTTAAGTGGCCATATAGGCTCCACCCCCGTGTGGGGGTGAAGCCTATTTGGGTGGGGTGGTCTTAGAAAATAGTTTAAGTGAAAACACTAGTTTTGGGGACTAGAGTTAAGAGTTGAGTCTTTTTTTTGATATACTGCGGGCGGAGGCCTTGGAGTTTATAAGGTTGTTAAGTGGCCATATAGGCTCCACCCCCGTGTGGGGGTGAAGCCTATTTGGGTGGGGTGGTCTCAGAAAATAGTTTAAGTGAAAACACTAGTTTTGGGGACTAGAGTTAAGAGTTGAGTCTTTTTTGTATGTGGGGGTGTGAGTAGTGCCCCAGGGTTGTAATGCGTTCCAATCTTTGACTTACAAGGTCAGTGCTTTAAGTGTGGTTTAAGCTACAAGGGCTGGTGGGGTTATCAGTTTATTAGTTTATTCTCTAGTTTATTGATTGTGGGGCTTAATAGTAGGATTGTTGTGAAGTATAGGACGGAAGCTAGTTGTCCGATTATGATAAATGGGTCTTCGACTGGTTGTCCTCCGATTCAGGTTAGGATAGCGATAGTGGCGATTATGGTTCAAAATGTTAGTTGTGATAGTGGTCGGAATGTGCTTGTTCGTTGTTTTGAGTTGTGTGTAAGTGGGATTAGCAGTAGGATTATAATGGATATTATTAGGGCAAGTACTCCTCCAAGTTTGTTTGGGATGGAACGTAGGATGGCGTAGGCGAATAGGAAGTACCATTCTGGTTTGATGTGTGGTGGGGTTATTAGGGGGTTTGCTGGGGTAAAGTTTTCTGGGTCCCCAAGCAGTTGTGGGGAGAAAAGGGATAGGTACAGTAGTGTTATTATTATAAGGGCTGCCCCTAGCAGGTCTTTAGTTGAAAAGTATGGGTGGAACGGAATTTTATCTGAGTTTGAGTTTACCCCTGTTGGGTTGTTTGATCCCGTTTCGTGTAGGAATAGTATGTGTAGGATTGCAGTGGCTGAGATGATGAATGGCAGTAGGAAGTGGAAAGTGAAAAATCGTGTTAGTGTTGCGTTATCTACGGCGAACCCGCCTCAAATTCACTCTACTAGGGTGTTTCCTATATATGGAACTGCTGATAGTAGGTTTGTGATTACGGTAGCCCCTCAGAATGATATCTGTCCCCATGGCAGGACATAGCCCACGAACGCGGTTGCTATTACTAGGAATAGTAGGGCCACGCCGATGTTTCAGGTCTCTTTGTATAAGTATGAGCCGTAGTATAGGCCTCGCCCGATGTGTATATAAAGGCAGATAAAAAATATGGAGGCGCCGTTGGCGTGGATGTTTCGGATTAGTCAGCCGTGTTGTACGTCACGACAGATGTGGGCGATTGATGAGAATGCTGTGGAGGTGTCTGCGGTGTAGTGCATGGCCAAGAATAGGCCGGTGGAGATTTGGATTAGTAGGCACAGCCCTAACAAGGACCCAAAGTTTCATCAAGCGGAGATGTTTGATGGTGTGGGGAGGTCAATAAATGAGTTGTTTATTATTTTGATTATTGGGTGTGTTTTTCGGATTGGGGTCATTATTGGTTTTTATAGTTGAATAACAACGGTGGTTTTTCGTATCACAGGTTTTGGCATGGCCAAATGAAAATTATGTCGTACTTTGTTTTTTTTACTGTGTTGTGTATGGTGTTGGGGTTTATTGGTGTAGCGTCAAATCCTTCTCCTGTTTTTGGGGCGATGGGACTTGTAGTGTCTGCGTTGGGTGGTAGTGTGGTGTTAGTTATTTTTGGTGGG
>NW_026612405.1:87500-99323 GCF_029931775.1 Euleptes europaea | reverse complement strand
CCTAACACGAAACCCTAACCCTAACCCTACCCTAACCCAAACACTTACCCTAACCCTAACCCTAACACAACCCTAAACCTAACACTAACCCTAACTCTAACCCTTGACCCTGACCCTGACCCTTACCCTGACCCTAACCCTAACCCTAACCCTAACCCTAAACCTAAACCTAAACCTAAACCTAACCTTAACCCTAACCCTAACCCTAACCCTAACCCTAACCCTAACTCTAACCCTAACAAAACCCTAACCCTGACCCTAACCCTAATCCCTGACCCTGACCCTAACCCTAACCCTAACACAACCCTAACCCTAACCCTAACCCTAACTTTAACCCTAACAACTAACCCTAACCCTGTCAAGGTCTCTGACATAACTATGGTATTCTGTGAAAATGTGGAGGATTAATTCCACATAGAGCTAGTACACATCATGCAAACTGGGCCACTGCAGAGGTTTGTGTAATGTATAATGAAAGCCTGAGTAATGCAGACAGGATGAAGGAATACTCTCAAGGTCAGCTCTATCAAGAGCTACATAATAACGTTACTCTAGTCCTTGTCCTTGAAGGGGCAAAGCAGAGCACCTTTCCTTATCTATCAATAAGATGTGACCAAAACCACCTTTCTGAATCAGCTGCCAGATGTCAGAATCACAAAAGCAGGACACTTTTGTCCTTCTCAAGGTCTTAAGTTATCATTATGTAATAAGAGTACATTAATAGCCGAAACTGTACTTAATACAGCTTAAAGGCATTAAAGTTCTCTCAAGATATGAGTAATATGCTTTCTTGCTCTTCTGTAATCTCGCTAAAGGCTATGCTACTGACTACTGTAAACAGACATTTTCCAAGTGCAATGTAAGCTATAATTGTGTTTTATGTTATATAGTTAAATGTTGTGCTACAGATCTTTTAGTCTCATTTAATGTGTAGTGTCCTAACGAAGAGGATGGTATACAAATTATGTATATAACGTGGTCATGTAACTCAGAAATAAGTGTTTATACTTTAAGCAAAGTGGACTGAAAGGAATGGACGCCCATATATGGACATAAAGTGCTGAGCAGCTGCCAGTAAGCCATTTCTGCACTGCACATCATATCAGACAAAGGGAATAAAAGGTATCCCTCTTAATGGATAAGAGAGGCGATAAAGGATTTCTCTTCACCCTTAATGAGTCTAGAAACAGTATAAATACAGCCACACTACAGGCAGCCCTTCAGAATGTTATTGCTGGCAGACTGCAGCTGTCTGAAGTAAAATTTCTCCAGCTCAGAGGCCTGAGATGTAAAACATTGAGACTCTGACCCTTGCGTGGACAGCAGTTCTCTGAGGTATCTTGAAGTACCAAGATCTGGATATTTCAACATATCTTACTTACAGTCTTCTTGTGACACTGCTCTATTCCTAGAAGAGGATAGAGACCATTAGAATTCCTATTCTTTGAATGGGAACCTAAGTGCAGTGATCTTTCCATATATTGGAACACTGAGAGTCCATTGGATTTATGGATTCTTACAAACTAAACCTATTTTGCTTACCAATGCTAAAGAGCATACTGAACACAGGGCTAATAGCTAGACCTCTGCGATAGTGTCAGAAGGTCCTCTACTTAACAGAGGGACTTCTGAACCTCCTCAGAGCAAAAGACCAGAGATGTTCCTGAAGGGAAAGGAGACTCTCTGTGACCCTGCCCCCCACCCTAACTCCAAACCCTAACCCTAAACCTTCCCTTACCCAAACCCTTACCTTAACCCTGACCCTAACCCTGACCTTAACCCTAACCCTAACCCTAACCCTAACCCAAACCCTGACCCTAACCCTAACCCTAACCCTAACCCTAACCCTAACCCTAACCCTAACCCTAACCCTAACCCTAACCCTAACCCAACCCTAACCCTAACCCTAACCCTAACCCTAACCCTTACCCTAACCCAAACCCTAACCCTAACCCTATCCCTATCCCAAACCTACCCCTAACCCCAAACCCTAACCTTAACCCTAACCCTACCCTAACCCAAACCCTTACCAGAACCTTAACCCTAACCCTAACTCCTGACCCTGACTCTGACCCTGACCCTGACCATGACCCAACCCTAACCCTAACCCTAACCCTAACCCTAACCCTAACCCTAACCCTAAACCTTACCCTAAACCTTACCCTAACCCTAACCCTAACCTTGTCATGGTCTCTGACATAACTATAGTATTCTGTGAAAAACCGCGACAACCCTGACTATGACCATGACCCTGCCCCTGCCCCTAACCCTAACACCAAACCCTGACCCTAACCCTAACCCTAACCTTGTCATGGTCTCTGACATAACTATAGTATTCTGTGAAAAACCGCGACAACCCTGACCCTGACCATCACACTGTCCCTGCCCCTAACCCTAACACGAAACCCTAACCCTAACCCTACCCTAACCCAAACACTTACCCTAACCCTAACCCTAACACAACCCTAAACCTAACACTAACCCTAACTCTAACCCTTGACCCTGACCCTGACCCTTACCCTGACCCTAACCCTAACCTTAACCCTAACCCTAAACCTAAACCTAACCCTAAACCCTAACCCTAACCCTAACCCTAACCCTAACCCTAACTCTAACCCTAACAAAACCCTAACCCTGACCCTAACCCTATCCCTGACCCTGACCCTAACCCTAACCCTAACACAACCCTAACCCTAACCCTAACTTTAACCCTAACACCTAACCCTAACCCTGTCAAGGTCTCTGACATAACTATGGTATTCTGTGAAAATGTGGAGGATTAATTCCACATAGAGCTAGTACACATCATGCAAACTGGGCCACTGCAGAGGTTTGTGTAATGTATAATGAAAGCCTGAGTAATGCAGACAGGATGAAGGAATACTCTCAAGGTCAGCTCTATCAAGAGCTACATAATAACGTTACTCTTGTCCTTGTCCTTGAAGGGGCAAAGCAGAGCACCTTTCCTTATCTATCAATAAGATGTGACCAAAACCACCTTTCTGAATCAGCTGCCAGATGTCAGAATCACAAAAGCAGGACACTTTTGTTCTTCTAAGGTCTTAAGTTATCATTATGTAATAAGAGTACATTAATAGCCGAAACTGTACTTAATACAGCTTAAAGGCATTAAAGTTCTCTCATAGATATGAGTAATATGCTTTCTTGCTCTTCTGTAATCTCGCTAAAGGCTATGCTACTGACTACTGTAAACAGACATTTTCCAAGTGCAATGTAAGCTATAATTGTGTTTTATGTTATATAGTTAAATGTTGTGCTACAGATCTTTTAGTCTCATTTAATGTGTAGTGTCCTAACGAAGAGGATGGTATACAAATTATGTATATAACGTGGTCATGTAACTCAGAAATAAGTGTTTATACTTTAAGCAAAGTGGACTGAAAGGAATGGACGCCCATATGTGGACATAAAGAGCTGAGCAGCTGCCAGTAAGCCATTTCTGCACTGCACATCATATCAGACAAAGGGAATAAAAGGTATCCCTCTTAATGGATAAGAAAGGCGATAAAGGATTTCTCTTCACCCTTAATGAGTCTAGAAACAGTATAAATACAGTGTCAGGCTGCTATCTCGGTTTCGTTATTGCCTCTGTCTCTGTGCTGTATTGTCTGCCCCCCAAGGTCGCATACCTAGGCCTGGGAACTCAGCTCCTGGGAAACTGTATTCATGCGTGTAATCTCCCGCCTTTCCTGCCTTATAATATCTCCCAGCTAGTGAGCCTCTCATAGCTGTCATTTTATTCGTTTGCACTGTATGCCTATTTGATCAGTAAAAGCCATCTGTTTGGACTCTATATGACTTTGTGGTGATTTCTGGTTCTGTGGGCCAAGGGCTGACATTATGACAGCTATCTCTCATCTTCACCGTTCTCCTAGCCAGGCTGGAGCCCAGGGGGGTTCGCCTGCCACTTGGATGGGAGCTGTGCAGCTCTCCAGGTGATCTACTACCCTGGAGCCCTTCTCAGAGGACCCTACTCTGTTACAAGACTTAATCGCTGAACTTTTCCGGACGACCCGAGAGGTTTGCCGCTTGAGGGGACTGGTACAGGCGCAGTGGCAATCTCTTACAGGACGTCTCTGGATGTTAACATCGGAGGATACTGATGCTCGTTTAGATCTTCAGGACTTGGATCAATTACTGGACGATGCCCGATTGGCGACTGAGGATTTACAAATATTAACTGGACTTTTGGATAATCTTATTTCTCGACAAACTCTTTCTACCATGGCGGGAGCCCCGCCGGAGGGTTTTTCCCTGATCCCGGATGCGGCCAGCTGCCAGGCTGAGGCCAAGCGAGTCGCTATTAGCACCGCTCTTCTCCTTGTGGAATGTACAAAGGACACCCCGGTAGCCACCTTGGCTCAAGTTTTGACCCCGACGTTTGGAGCCGAGGCATCCGCACTGGCGGTTCGAGTACAACCTCTGCTGGGCGGGGAACCTGACCCCATACTCTTGCTCCTCGAGACAGAACTTTTGCCGCGCATTACGGCAGAGACTGCCCTAAGACTTGAGAACGCCAAAGTTCTTGCGGATCAGCAAGCCGCCGAAGCGGCTAGGGTCGCAAGAGAGAGAGAGGCGGCGGAAGCAGCCAGGGCGGCTGCAGCAAGGATTACGAATCAGGCGAACGTGGACACGCGCCCCAAGGACTATGTACTGGGACTATCAGGTCTAACTTTTTCCCCGGCGTTTGTCCCGTCGCGTGCGACCCAACGCGCACGCCGTTTGGCTGACCGACGTCGAGACTCAGATGAGTCTGAAGACGAGGATTTATATGGGGATAGCTCTCAATGGGCCACGAGCTTCCGAACCAGTAAGCCTCATCTTACTGGTGGCCCAAGTGAGGAGGTTCATCTTTTACGAGCCCAGAATCGGGAGCTCTCCGACCGTGTTGATCAACTCCAGTAAGTAATGGAACTTATGCTTCAAGAGAACAGGCAATTACAACAAACCCTGATAGCTCAGAGACAGCCCGTTCCGATACCGGGTCAGGGGGTACCCGTACAACCACCCGCTAATGTGCCTGCTCCACCCTTACCTCCTGGAGCTCCTGTTGCTCCTCCGCCCGGACCACCCGTGCAACCACCTGCTAATGTGCCTGCTCCACCCTTGCCTCCTGGAGCTCCTGTTGCTCCTCCGCCCGGACCACCCGTGCAACCGGGTCAACCCGCGCCCGGCCCTTGGAAGCAACTCAAATTGAGGACTACGTATGACGGATCTCTTGAGACTTTGCCTTGTTTCTTGCATCAAGTGGACAGTTATATGCGAGAACAAGGTCAACTTTTCCCCACGGAAGATAGCCGGGTGCGGTACGTAGCTTCCCTCCTGACAGGCAAAGCGGCTGACTGGATGGTCCTCCTGTTTGACACCCGCTCTCGTGCGATTCGTTCCCTCAACAACTTCATGACTGCCCTGAGAAGGAGGTTTGAGGACCCCTTCCTGGGGGAAAGAGCCAAAACGGAACTCTTACAATTAAAACAAGGCTCTGCTACAGTTCGGGAATTTGCCGATGAATTTCAGCGACTGGCAAGTAAAATTGTAGGTTGGCCCGAGACCACCCTAATCCATCATTTCAGGGAAGCCTTGCATCCTGACATTCTGAACTGGTCTTACATGCGGGGCGATCCCGATACCCTCGAAGGCTGGATCCTATTAGCCGAGGAAGTGGAAAGCCGCCGCCGCTTTATTTCTCTCGTCCGTCAAAAGCACAAGGAGAAGGGCACCCAAAAGCCTCAACCCAAGGCACCACTGCTCGTCCCACGAAATCCCCCACGTCCGCTCCAGGAACGTGAAGCCCGATTTCAGAGGGGTGCCTGTCTTACATGCGGAGAAATGGGCCACTTTGCAGCCGTTTGCCCACGCCGCCAGGAATTATTTCGTCCCAGCACGACAACCCGCGCCCGAGGTCGTCCACCACGCAGAGGCACCGCGGCCACCCGCAGCGCAGCTCCGGGAAGGCCCACACCCTCTGCACTCCATGCCGGGGACCCAGCCTCCCTGCCTGCTTCCAACGACCCCGCCGGGTCTCGGATTACAAGTGCCCCATTGGGGGACAGCTTTCCCTCTTCGGATGAGGAAAACCCTTGGATTTCTCCAGCCTTAAACCTGGAATCTCCCCTCGACTTGTCAAAAAACGGCTCCGGTCTGTGGTGAATGGAGCATCTCCACAGACCTCTCAGGATCTTCCTATCAAACCGAATGCTCCTACCAAAATCAAAGAAGTGGCCTCCACCGTCTACGTGGATGCAGTTTTACAACAACTTAACGGAGGTCCACAAATCCCCGTCAAAGCACTAATTGACTCCGGTTGCTGTCGCACTCTCATAAGCGAAGCCACGTTTGCTGCACTCAGAGCCGACTCAGAGGCTTTACCCGCCCCCGTCCAATTTGCTCAAATGGACGGGAGCCAATTCCAGGGGGGTCCAGTTGATCACCGCACCATAGGGGTGGCAATGGGAATTGGTTCCCACTGGGAACAAATAGACTTCACTATAGCCCCTATCCGATTTGAAGTGGTCTTGGGAATTAACTGGATTAAAGGACATAGTCCCAGTATTGATTGGGAAACAAACACTATCTCTTTCGCTAGTCCCACCTGCGACCAGCATCGGCAAAACTTTGCTCTGCCATTTCCGCCCGTTCCAGCATTAACCTCTACTGCCCCAGTACCACCGGCTCTACCCGCTGTATACCGGGACTTTGAAGATGTCTTCGACCTTAGGGAATGTGATGCCTTACCCCCCCACCGGGCCTCAGGACTGTGCGATTGAAGTAGTAAAGGACTGCACATTAACCAAAAGTAAGATTTACCCTATGAGCGCTTCTCCGAGCGCACTGTCCTCCGGGACTTTTTGGACAAAAACCTCGCCAGAGGGTTTCATTCGCCCTTCGAATGCCCCAAACTCGGCCCCCGCGTTTTTCGTCCGGAAAAAAGAGGGCGACCTTCGCCTGTGCATTGACTTCAGAAAGCTCAATGCGGTTACCCAGACCAACGCCTATCCTATCCCATTAATATCGGATATTTTGGGGACAATTACAGGAAGGCCGTGTGTTCTCTAAAATTAGACTTGGTGGAAGCCTACTACCGAGTCCGTATCCGCGAAGGAGATGAACACCTCACTGCCTTCTCTAGCTGTTTCGGAATGTATGAATTCCTTGTAATGTCATTCGGATTAAAAGGGGCCCCGGGGGTCTTCATGCAACTCATCAATGAAATCCTACATGACCTTCTATATCGTGGGGTGGTGGTCTACTTAGATGACATTCTCATTTATTCGAAAACTGTGGACGAGCATGTGACTCTGGTCAGGGAAGTTCTACAACGCCTGCGTAACCATCAACTGTTCGCTAAACTAGCTAAGTGTGAATTTCACCAAAGCAAACTCACGTTTTTGGGATACATCATCTCCCACCAAGGTCTTCGCATGGACCCCGCCAAAGTCCAAGCCGTCCTCGATTGGACTCCCCCCACCAACCGTAAGCAAGTACAGCAATTTCTGGGATTTGCAAACTTCTATCGGGGATTCATCCCTAACTTCGCCCAAGTGGCTCTACCCATTACAGACCTGCTGAAAACTAAGGGAAAAGTAAGCTCGGCTGCCTTGCCCTCCGCAAAAATCTTATGGACTGAGCAATGCCAAGCCGCCTTTCTGGCCCTCAAACGCCTCTTCACTTCGGAGCCGGTGCTACGGCACCCAGACCCAAATCAAATGTTCATTGTGCAAGTCGATGCTTCCGATGTAGCCATGGGAGGGGCTCTCCTCCAGCAAGGACCGGACGGTCTTCTTCACCCTTGCGCTTACTTTTCAAAAAAATTTGCGCACGCTCAATTAAACTGGCCCATCTGGGAGAAAGAGGCCTCTGCAGTTCATCATGCACTGACTTTATGGCGGCAATTCTTGGAAGGGTCTAAAGTACCCTTTGAAGTTTGGACCGATCACAAAAATCTAGCTGCCCTCACGGGGTCCCATAAGCTATCGGCGAAACAACAACGGTGGGCGGAGTTCTTTGCTCAGTTCCGTTTCACCCTGAAGCACGTCCCTGGGAAGCAGAACGTTCTCGCGGATGCCCTCTCCCGTTTACCACAATATACGGTAAAACTCGAAAGACCCACCAACTCTCTGTTCACCCCTATGCAACGTGGGGCCCTACCTATGCTGGCTGTGCAAACCCGATCCCAGCATCAGCACACCTTCCCTAACTCGCAAGCTCCGCCAGCCCAACCGGCTGCCCAGCCGCCACCGCAACAGACCGGAGTTCCCGCCCCTCCTACCCCTCCGACCGCTCAGCCGCCTGCAGTCTGCGCGCCGCCGCACGTAAGCACTAGCCCTATAACTGTTTCTCAGATCTCCATGACCGACGGGGGGGCTCCCTCCAAAATCCCCATCTCCGAATCCTTTTTAACTGTCCTTCGGGACCAGTGCCTTTTAGAACGTTCCGCTCATACCCTACCTCCTGGTGTTTTGGAACAAGGGGGGTCCTGGTACAAAGACTCAAAATTGTATGTACCCAAAGCTCTCCGGAAGGACGTTTTACATTTAGCTCATGGAGCCAAAACAGCTGGGCACTTTGGGTTTCTGAAGACCCTTCACTTATTGCACAGACAGTTCTGGTGGGGGGGAATGCGTTCCGACATTGACTCCTTCATCCGCAGCTGTCCCGTTTGTGCCGCTGCGAAACGATCGCAGGGCAAACCCCCGGGACTGCTACAACCTCTTGAAACGCCCAGCAGACCTTGGGAAGTGATTGCTATGGACTTCATGACTGATCTCCCTCTCAGTGGGGGTAAAACTGTGTTGTGGGTTGTTACTGATTTGTTTTCTAAGCAAATACATTTGATTCCATGCGCAGGGATCCCCTCTGCTCAGAAACTGGCCCGCCTCTTCGTGACGCATATCTTTCGTTTACATTCGTTTCCGCGTAAAATAATTTGTGACCGCGGAAGTGGTTTCGTTTCTAAGTTTTGGAAAGCTTTCCTCAAGTTGGTGGGGGTGCAACAGGGATTGTCTAGTGCATACCATCCTCAAACTGATGGTCAAACTGAACGTGTCAATGCTGTACTTGAATGTTATTTGCGTTGTTATGTTAACTACCACCAGGATAACTGGGTGGAACTGTTACCTTTAGCAGAATATGCCTACAATAATGCCATGCATCAATCCACAGGTTTTAGCCCGTTTTTTTGCTGTGTATGGACAAGATTTCAGTCCCATCGCTCCTACAGATGATGTAGAGGGGGAGGGGAACCCTGACATTGCCTCCTGGGCACACGCCCTCCGTACCACTTGGCCCTGGCTCGTTAGCAACCTCGACCGGGCCAAACGTAAATACAAAGCGCAAGCTGACAAACATCGCTCCCCCGGGGGTGATCTGCAAGTGGGTGCTTTGGTTTACCTTTCCACCAAAAATCTCCGTTCCACCCAACCGTGCCATAAGCTCAGCGCCAAATTCATTGGCCCTTTCCCCATTACTCGGGTCATAAACCCTGTCACAGTGGAACTGGCTCTCCCCAAATCCTTGAGGCGTGTGCATCCTGTTTTCCACATAAGCCTCCTCAAACCCCATGTTGCTTCTCCACGGTGGCATCCGGACCCACCGCCTGCGCAACCCATCATGGTGGGGGGGGGGAAGAACACTTCGAAGTCTCCAAGATCCTTGACTCCCGTATTCACCATGGCAATCTGCAATATCTAGTTCGTTGGAAACATTTCCCCCCTGCCTATGACGAATGGGTGCGCGCACGGGATGTCTCCGCCCCCGACCTCGTCGACGCCTTTCACATTGCTTACCCGGACAGGCCAGCCCCCTTGCGAACTGGGAGGGGGCCTTGAGGGGAGCAGAATGTCAGGCTGCTATCTCGGTTTCGTTATTGCCTCTGTCTCTGTGCTGTATTGTCTGCCCCCCAAGGTCGCATACCTAGGCCTGGGAACTCAGCTCCTGGGAAACTGTATTCATGCGTGTAATCTCCCGCCTTTCCTGCCTTATAATATCTCCCAGATAGTGAGCCTCTCATAGCTGTCATTTTATTCGTTTGCACTGTATGCCTATTTGATCAGTAAAAGCCATCTGTTTGGACTCTATATGACTTTGTGGTGATTTCTGGTTCTGTGGGCCAAGGGCTGACATACAGCCACACTACAGGCAGCCCTTCAGAATGTTATTGCTGGCAGACTGCAGCTGTCTGAAGTAAAATTTCTCCAGCTCAGAGGCCTGAGATGTAAAACATTGAGACTCTGACCCTTGCGTGGACAGCAGTTCTCTGAGGTATCTTGAAGTACCAAGATCTGGATATTTCAACATATCTTACTTACAGTCTTTTTGTGACACTGCTCTATTCCTAGAAGAGGATAGAGACCCTTAGAATTCCTATTCTTTGAATGGGAACCTAAGTGCAGTGATCTTTCCATATATTGGAACACTGAGAGTCCATTGGATTTATGGATTCTTACAAACTAAACCTATTTGGCTTACCAATGCTAAAGAGCATACTGAACACAGGGCTAATAGCTAGACCTCTGCGATAGTGTCAGAAGGTCCTCTACTTAACACAGGGACTTCTGAACCTCCTCAGAGCAAAAGACCAGAGATGTTCCTGAAGGGAAAGGAGACTCTCTGTGACCCTGCCCCTCACCCTAACTCCAAACCCTAACCCTAAACCTTCCCTTACCCAAACCCTTACCTTAACCCTGACCCTAACCCTGACCCTAACCCTAACCCTAACCCTAACCCTAACCCTAACCCTAACCCTAACCCAAACCCTGACCCTAACCCTAACCCTAACCCTAACCCTAAACCTAAACCTAACCCTAACCCAACCCTAACCCTAACCCTAACCCTAACCCTAACCCTAACCCTAACCCTTACCCTAACCCTTACCCTAACCCTAACCCTAACCCTAACGCTAACCCTATCCCTATCCCTATCACAAACCTACCCCTAACCCCAAACCCTAACCTTAACCCTAACCCTACCCTAACCCAAACCCTTACCAGAAACTTAACCCTAACCCTAACCCTAACTCCTGACCCTGACTCTGACCCTGACCCTGACCATGACCCAACCCTAACCCTAACCCTAACCCTAACCCTAACCCTAACCCTAAACCTTACCCTAAACCTTACCCTAACCCTAACCCTAACCTTGTCATGGTCTCTGACATAACTATAGTATTCTGTGAAAAACCGCAACAACCCTGACTATGACCATGACCCTGCCCCTGCCCCTAACCCTAACACCAAACCCTGACCCTAACCCTAACCCTAACCTTGTCATGGTCTCTGACATAACGATAGTATTCTGTGAAAAACCGCGACAACCCTGACCCTGACCATCACACTGTCCCTGCCCCTAACTGTAACACGAAACCCTAACCCTAACCCTACCCTAACCCAAACACTTACCCTAACCCTAACCCTAACACAACCCTAAACCTAACACTAACCCTAACTCTAACCCTTGACCCTGACCCTGACCCTTACCCTGACCCTGACCCTAACCCTAACCCTAACCCTAAACCTAAACCTAAACCTAAACCTAAACCTAACCCTAACCCTAACCCTAACTCTAACCCTAACAAAACCCTAACCCTGACCCTAACCCTAATCCCTGACCCTGACCCTAACCCTAACCCTAACACAACCCTAACCCTAACCCTAACTTTAACCCAAACACCTAACCCTAACCCTGTCAAGGTCTCTGACATAACTATGGTATTCTGTGAAAATGTGGAGGATTAATTCCATATAGAGCTAGTACACATCATGCAAACTGGGCCACTGCAGAGGTTTGTGTAATGTATAATGAAAG
>NW_026612405.1:80000-82500 GCF_029931775.1 Euleptes europaea | reverse complement strand
AACCCAAACATTTACCAGAAACCTAACCCTAACCCTAACCCTAACCCTGACCCTGACCCTGACCCTAACCCTAACCCTAAAACTAACACTAACCCTAAACCAACCCTAACCCTAACTCGTGACCCTAACCATAACCATAACCCTAACCCTAACCATAACCTTGTCATGGTCTCTGACATAACTATAGTATTCTGTGAAAAACCACGACAACCCTGACCCTGACCCTGACCATGACCCTGCCCCTGCCCCTAAAGCTAACACCAAACCCTAACCCTAACCCTAACCCTAACCTTGTCATGGTCTCTGACATAACTATGTTATTCTGTGAAAAACCGCAACAACCCTGACCCTGACCATGACCCTGTCCCAGCCCCTAACCCTAACAAAAAACCCTAACCCTAACCCTACACTAACCCAAACACTTACCCTAACCCTAACCCTAACCCTAACACAACCATAAACCGAACCCGAACCCTAAACCTAACCCTTGACCCTGACCCTGACCGTAACTCTAACCCTAACCTTAACCCTAACCCTAAACCTAACCCTAATTCTAACCCTAACACAACCCGAACCCGAACCCGAACCCAACCCAACCCTACCCCTAACCCTATCCCTACCCTAACCCTAACCCTACCCGTAACCGTAACCGTAACCCTAACCCTAACCCTAACCGTAACCCTAACCCTAACCCTAACTCAAACCCTAACCCTAACCCTAACCGTAACCCTAAACCCTAACCCTAACCCTAACCCTAACCCTAATCCTAACCCCTGACCCTGACCCTAACCGTAACACTAATACAACCCTAACTATATCCCTAATCCTAAAAGAACCCTAACCCTAACCTTAACCCTTACCGTAACCCTAATCCTAACACAACCATAACCCTAACCCTAACACAATCCTAAACCTAACCCTAACCCTTACCCTAACCCTAACTCCTGACCCTGACCCTGACCCTGACCATAACCTAAACCCTAACCCTAACCCTAACCCTAACCCTAACCCTAACCCAACCCTAACCCTAACCTTAACCCTAACCCTAACCCTAACCCTTAACCCTAACCCTTTCAATGGTATTCTGTGAACATGTTGAGGATTAATTCCATATAGAGCTAGTACACATCATGCAAACAGGGCCACTGCAGAGGTTTGTTTAATGTATAATGAAAGTCTGAGTAATGCTGAAAGGCTGAAGGAATACTCTCAAGGTCAGCTCTATCAAGAGCTACGTAATAACGTTGCTCTAGTCCTTGACCTTGAAGGGGCAAAGCAGAGCACCTTTTTTCATAAGATGTGACCAAAATCACCTTTCGGACACAGCTGCCAGATGTCAGAATCACAAAAGCAGGACACTTTTGTCCCTCGCAAGGTCTTAAGATATCGTTATGTACTAAGACTACATTAATAGCCGAAACTGTACTTAATATAGGTTAAAGGCATTACAGTTCTCTCAAAGATATGAGTAATACGGTTTCTTGCTCTTCTGTAATCTCGCTAAAGGCTATGCTACTGACTACTGTAAACAGACATTTTCAAGTGCAATGTAAGCTATAATTGTGTTTTATGAGTTATATAGTTAAATGTTGTGCTACAGATCTTTAAGTAGTCTAATTTAATGCGCATTGTCCTAACGAAGAGGATGGTATACAAATTATGTATATAACATGATCATGTAACTCAGAAATAAGTGTTTATACTTTAAGCAAAGTGGACTGAAAGGAATGGAAACCCATATATGGACATATAGTGCTGAGCAGCTGCCAGTAAGCCATTTCTGCACTGCACATCATATCAGACAAAGGGAATAAAAAGTATCCCTCTTAATGGATTAGAAAGAGGCGATAAAGGATTTCTCTTCACCCTTAATGTATAAATACAGCCACAGTACAGGCAGCCCTTCAGATTGTTATCGATGGCAGACTACAGCTGTCTAAAGTAACATTTCTCCAGCTCAGAGGCCTGAGATGTACAACATTGAGACTCTGATCCTTGCGTGGACAGCTGTTCTCTGAGGTATCTTGAAGTATCAAGATCTGGATATTTCAACATATCTTACTTACAGTCTTCTTGTGACACTGCTCTATTCCTAGGATAGAGACCCTTAGAACTCCTCAGAGCAAGAGACCAGAGATGTTCCTGAAGGGAAAGGAGACTCTCTGTGAGATATGCACAATGCTGATTCATTGTACAGCGCATACACAGATTGGCACAGCCAAAGAAACTTTAAACAGCTTTAAGCTAACACATAGTATTTAAATATTCAGCACTGCTGTCTAAAAGTAGAAAGAATATGCATAGCATTTACATAGACAATGCCTGATCTTAATGATGATCAGTTAAGAATATTAAAGGATTCAAGACTTAGAAAATACAGATACTCTGGGATAACTTCATATGTTGTCATAGAGCTTAGATTCTTAGAAGACTACAGATGACACAGCAAGGTATACTGTGTCTTCGGTACTGAAATATTATGATGATTTAAGATAGGATG
>NW_026612405.1:42500-47500 GCF_029931775.1 Euleptes europaea | reverse complement strand
TAACCCTACTACCAAACCCTAACCCTATCAAACCAAACCCTATCCCACCCTAACCTTAACCCTAACCCTAACCCTAACCCTAACCCTAACCCTAACCCTAACCCTAACCCTAACCCTAACCCTAACCCTAACCCTAACCCTAACCCTAACCCTAACCCTAACCCTAACCCTAACCCTAACCCTAACCCTAACCCTAACCCTAACCTTGTCATGGTCTCTCACATGACTATGGTATTGTGTGTACAACCGCGACAACCCTGACCCTTACCCTGACTCTAACCCTTACATGAAACCCTAACCCTAACCCTGCCCTAACCCAAACACTTACCCTAACCCTAACCCTAACCCAAACCCTAATCCCAACCCTAACCCTAACCCTAACCCTAACCCTAACCCTAACCCTAACCCTAACCCTAACCCTAACCCTAACCCTAACCCTAACCCTAACCCTAACCCTAACCCTAACCCTAACCCTGACTCTAACCCTAACCCTAACCCTAACCCTAACCCTAACTCTAACCCTCACCCTCACCCTCACCCTCACCCTCACCCTAACCCTAACCCTAACCCTAACCCTAACCCTAACCCTAACCCTAACCCTAACCCTTACCCTAACCCTAACCCTATCACAAACCTACCCCTAACCCAAACACTAACCCCTAACCAAAACACTAACCCTAACCCTAACCCTAACCTTGTCATGGTCTCTGACATAACTATAGTATTCTGTGAAAAACCATGAAAAACCTGACCCTGACCCTGACCATGACCCTAACCCTAACCCTAACCCTAACCCTAACCCTAACCCTAACCCTAACCCTAACCCTAACCCTAACCCTAACCCTAACCCTAACCCTAACCCTAACCCTAACCCTAACCCTAACCCTAACCCTACCCTAACCCAAACACTTAAACTAACAGTAACCCTAACCCTAACCCTAATACCAAACCTAACCCTACCCTAACCCAAACACTTACCCTAACATTAACCCTAACCCTAACCCTAACCCTAACACCAAACCCTAACCCTAACCCTACCCTAACCCAAACACTTACCCTAGCGGTAACCCTAACCCTAACCCTAACAGTAACCCTAACGAAACCCTAACCCTACCCTAACACAAACACTTACCCTAACCCTAAACCTAACCTAACCCTAACCCTAACCCTAACCCTAACCCTAACCCTAACCCTAACCCTAACCCTAACCCTAACCCTAACCCTAACCCTAACCCTAACCCTAACCCTAACCCTAACCCTAACCCTAACCCTAACCCTAACCCTAACCTTGTCATGGACTCTGACATAACCATGATATTATGTGAAAAACTGTGACAACCCTGCCCCTGCCCCTGACCATGACACTGCCCCTGCCCCTAACCCTACTACCAAACCCTAACCCTATCCAACCAAACCCTATCCCACCCCTAACCTTAACCCTAACCCTAACCCTAACCCTAACCCTAACACTAACCCTAACTCTAACCCTATCACAAACCTACCCCTAACCCAAACACTAACCCCTAACCAAACACTAACCCTAACCCTAACCCTAACCTTGTCATGGTCTCTGACATAACTATAGTATTCTGTGAAAAACCATGAAAACCCTGACCCTGACCCTGACCCTGACCCTGACCCTGACCCTAACCCTAACCCTAACCCTAACCCTAACCCTAACCCTAACCCTAACCCTAACCCTAACCCTAACCCTAACCCTAACCCTAACCCTAACCCTACCCTAACCCCAAACACTTAAACTAACAGTAACCCTAACCCTAACACCAAACCTAACCCTACCCTAACCCAAACACTTTCCCTAACAGTAACCCTAACCCTAACCCTAACACCAATCCCTAACCCTAACCCCACCCTAACACAAATACTTACCTTACCGGTAACCCTCACCCTAACCCTAACAGTAACCCTAACGAAACCCTAACCCTACCCTAACACAAACACTTACCCTTACCCAAACCCTAACCCTAAACCTAACTTTAACCCTAACCTTAACCCTAAATCTAACCCTAACCCTAACCCTAACCCTAACCCTAACCCTAACCCTAACCCTAACCCTAACCCTAACCCTAACCCTAACCCTAAACCTAACCCTAATCCTTACACAACCCTAATCCTAACCCTAACCCTAACCCTTACACAACCCTAACCCTAACCCTAACCCTCACCCTCACCCTAACCCTAACCCTAACCCTAACCCTAACCCTAACCCTAACCCTAACCCTAACCCTAACCCTAACCCTAACCCTAACCCTAACCCTAACCCTAACCCTAACCCTAACCCTAACCCTAACCCTAACCCTAACCCTAACCCTAACCCTAACCCTAACCCTAACCCTAACCCTAACCCTAACCCTAACCTTGTCATGGTCTCTGACATAACCATGATATTATGTGAAAAACCGTGACAACCCTGCCCCTGCCCCTGACCATGACTCTGCCCCTGCCCCTAACCCTACTACCAAACCCTAACCCTATCCAACCAAACCCTATCCCACCCTAACCTTAACCTCCCTAACCCTATACCGTAACCCTACCCCCTAACCCTAACCCTAACCCTAACCCTAACCCTAACCCTAACCCTAACCCTAACCCCACCCTAACCCTAACCCCTAACCCTAACCCTAACCCTAACCCTAACCCTAACCCTAACCCTAACCCTGACCCTAACCCAAACACTTACCCTAACCCCTAACCCAAACCCTAATCCCAACCCTAACCAAACCCTACACCCTAACCTACCTAACCCTAACCCTAACCCTAACCCTAACCCTACCTAACCCTAACCCTAACCCTAACCCTAACCCTAACCCTAACCCTAACCCTAACCCTAACCCTAACCCTAACCCTAACCCTAACTCTAACCCTCACACCTCACCCTCACCCTCACCCTCACCCTCACCCTCGACCCTAACCCTAACCCTAACCCTAACCCTAACCCTAAACCTAACCCTAACCTTACCCTAACCCTAACCCTAACCCTATCACAAACCTACCCCTACCCAAACACTAACCCCTAACCAAACACTAACCCTAACCCTAACCCTAACCTTGTCATGGTCTCTGACATAGCTATAGTATTCTGTGAAAAACCATGAAAAACCTGACCCTGACCATGACCCTAACCCTAACCCTAACCCTAACCCTAACCCTAACCCTAACCCTAACCCTAACCCTAACCCTAACCCTAACCCTAACCCTAACCCTAACCCTAACCCTAACCCTAACCCTAACCCTAACCCTAACCCTAACCCTAACCCTAACCCTACCCTAACCCAAACACTTAAACTAACAGTAACCCTAACCCTAACCCTAATACCAAACCTAACCCTACCCTAACCCAAACACTTACCCTAACATTAACCCTAACCCTAACCCTAACCTTAACACCAAACCCTAACCCTAACCCTACCCTAACCCAAACACTTACCCTAGCGGTAACCCTAACCCTAACCCTAACAGTAACCCTAACGAAACCCTAACCCTACCCTAACACAAAAACTTACCCTAACCCTAACCCTAACCCTAACCCTAACCCTAACCCTAACCCTAACCCTAACCCTAACCCTAACCCTAACCCTAACCCTAACCCTAACCCTAACCCTAACCCTAACCCTTACACAACCCTAACCCTAACCCTAACCCTAACCCTTACACAACCCAAAAACTAACCCTAACCCTAACCCTAACCCTAACCCTAACCCTAACCCTAACCCTAACGCTAACCCTAACCCTACCCTAACCCAAACACTTAAACTAACAGTAACCCTAACCCTAACCCTAACACCAAACCTAACCCTACCCTAACCCAAACACTTACCCTAACAGTAACCCTAACCCTAACCCTAACCCTAACCCTAACACCAAACCCTAACCCTAACCCTACCCTAACCCAAACACTTACCCTAGCGGTAACCCTAACCCCTAACCCTAACGCTAACCAGTAACCCTAACGAAACCCTAACCCTACCCTAACACAAACACAAACACTTACCCTAACCCTAACCCCTAACCCTAACCCTAACCCTAACCCTAACCCTAACCCTAACCCTAACCCTAACCCTAACCGTAACCCTAACCCTAACCCTAACCCTAACCCTAACCGTACCCTAACCCAAACACTTAAACTAACAGTAACCCTAACCCTAACACCAAACCTAACCCTAACCCAAACACTTACCTAACAGTAACCCTAACCCTAACCCTAACACCAAACCCTAACCCTAACCCTACCCTAACCCAAACACTTACCCTAGCGGTAACCCTAACCCTTAACAAACCCTAACCCTAACCCTAACCCTAACAGTAACCCTAACGAAACCCTAACCCTACCCTAACACAAACACTTACCCTAACCCTAACCCCAAACCTAACCCTAACCCTAACCCTAACCCTAACCCTAACCCTAACCCTAACCCTAACCCTAACCCTAACCCTAACCCTAACCCTAACCCTAACCCTAACCCTAACCCTAACCCTTAACAAACCCTAACCCTAACCCTAACCCTTACACAACCCTAACCCTAACCCTAACCCTAACCCTAACCCTAACCCTAACCCTAACCCTAACCCCTAACCCTAACCCTAACCCTAACCCTAACCCTAACCCTAACCCTAACCCTAACCCTAACCCTAACCCTAACCTTGTCATGGTCTCTGACATAACCATGATATTATGTGACAAACCGTGACAACCCTGCCCCTGCCCCTGACCATGACACTGCCCCTGCCCCTAACCCTACTATCAAACCCTAACCCTATCCAACCAAACCCTACCCCACCCCTAACCCAAACCCCAACCCTAACCCTAACCCTAACCCTAACCCTAACCCTAACCCTAACCCTAACCCTAACCCTAACCCTAACCCTAACCCTAACCCTAACCCTAACCCTAACCTTGTCATGGTCTCTGACATAACTATGGTATTGTGTGTACAACCGCGACAACCCTGACCCTTACCCTGACTCTAACCCTAACATGA
>NW_026612405.1:20000-32500 GCF_029931775.1 Euleptes europaea | reverse complement strand
TATTTATTCCTGCAGGATCCTAAAGCACTGCTTAGGCGATTTTGGCTCTATATATTTGCAAAGCTTGTAGAAGTGACTACAATGACAATACCACAGTCAGGAATTGACTGACTTCATAAGGTGAAGGTAAAGGTAACATTACTTTGCAATCTACTGCCCTTTGTATACTGTACATTGAGCCAGGGCACAACTAAACCAATGGGCATTTCTTATAGAGAAATGAAGGCTACTATACTGTACTAGCCTTTTCAATAACAGCCTACAAGTGGCTGAGCAAGTAAGCAACTCTATGTGATAACTGTATGATATGTAGTCAGATATATTAAGATACATTAAGATGTATTGATGATTGTACTAAGGTACATAAGGTTTTAAATGTATTGATATGTTGAATTGAAGTACTAAGGTACACATACAATGCTATATGCCAGATTAGAAAATGTCTGGAATTTCTGAAACATGTCTTTATATAAGAGAATGTAAAACATGATGAATACAAATGAATATTAATGAAATGGAATGTATGTTTCTTTACTTGGTTCTTAACCCACGAGTGTTCAGGTGGTTGAAGGGATGTCTGCTACTCACTTTTCTGTTCCTCATTATGCTATTATGAGATTATTGTACTAAGGACAAACAGTTGTCTGCTGGATAGACAAACTGAAACCTGGGCAATTATGATCATAAATACAGGAGCGTTTGTCACACCCTAAGTAGTGGGTAAGTGGAGCGAAAAAAGGACAGAATGACATGTAGTATGATTGAACTCCTATTTGTTCCCCAATGTGTAATTACTAAGTAAATATCATGCATTATAAATATGATTGAAAGAAAATATCCAAGGATTCATTGTAAAAATATTTCGTTTTTATCTCCAAATAGAGTAAAAAGAATCTTGGTGTCTAGGAATTTGGATAAGGTTCAGCTGATGTTACTCAGACCAATGATAATGTTCAGAAACATGAAGATATTTTATATAAGTATATGTTATACTTTTCAGAAAATACAAGTGTTCTAGATCTTACTTTCCAGCAGATGTGAAAGAAGAATTTGGTGAAATGCCATCACCAGCCTGAGGTCATCTGAGAATAATGGACCATATATGTATGAAGAAAATAATTGAACAATGATCTGAAGAGAATATTTTGAAGAGTTGTGAAAACCACATAGTGGAACATAATATGATGGAACACAGCCCAAAGGGATCATTGTAAAAGAAGTAAGTAAAACTGTATTTACTCCACAGCTATAAACAACAGACAGATGTATAAGGCCTACTGTATCTGAACTGTATTGGAATCCATCTGCTACATAAGATGTGCAGCTGAAGAAGAGAATATACAGAGACTAACCTGATGAGTCTCTGATTGAATTGGCAGAAAAAGTCACCCCCCAGAATAAGTGACTAACTCTGATCTGGAACCTACCCCTGCTTGGTGACTTGACAATGGTTATCTACATCAATCATCAGAAGCAGGTATTGATGTCTGAAAAATGATGTGATATATGTTATGCGTGAAAACAACTGTTTATCCATCCAACCCATTTATATACTCAGAAGCAAGTATACCTCTAAGCTTGTGAGCAATTGATGTTTTGGGATACCTCCCAGTAGGTGTACATCGGATTGCAGCAAGTCAAAACCTTTGCATAGAGGACCTTTTGAAATAAGGACTCTCATGATAGACCTTTATGAGTTTGAGGCAAACTCCTCAGAGACTGTCTAAAATGCAAACTTATATGGGCTGGAGGAACTGATGATACTATAAATGTGATGAATCAATATTCATGTCAGAAGAAATATGGAAGAAACAACCATATCAACCATGTTGGTCATTCAACAAAGGATTGAAGACAGCCTTGATAAAGGTACAGTGAACTTTTTTATATACTTTGCATCCAAGAAGAAAATGCAAGACTAGCATAAATCAGGAAGCAAGAAATAATTATGCTTCAGTATATTACAGTATATTCCAATGCCATTGGAAAAAGAATTAAAGATCAGTGAGTCTGTATGATGGAAGCTCCATATACAAGAGAAGCTGGAAGCTTTAACCTCATTCTATCCTAAGGAGAGGGACTTCAGTTTAGGAAGTCCAAGATATGTAGCTATGTAAACGGGACATTGAGACTCTTTTTTGTGTTATTCCTCTTGGAGAAAACTTCGTGAATGGCCCACAAAAGAGTTCATTACGGATGATTATCCAGGACTAAACGGCACAACAAGAAGAATTGTATTGTGATGACCAGAATGAGAAAATAATATTTTTTACAAAATGATACAGAAAAAAAGAAACTGTAATCTTATTCTTCCTGAAGATAAACTTAAAGTGGAAGATCATAGAAAACCACAACAAAGTTGTAGGTTTATGCTCCAAAGAAGCTTTGGTGATAAGAAAAAATAGTCAAACAAGACTGTATAGATTTCTATATACTGATGTTCATATGCTGGCTAACATGGCTGAGAAAAGCTCACAGTTCAGCAAAATATGACTACAAGCAAGTAAAGTGCTTCAAAGAAGATATGTATCCAGAGATGGAAATAATATGGTCTAGAGTTTTGAAAGCTGAATACAAAAAGATTACGCCAAGGGTGTAAACAAGATTATTTCCTAGAGTATTTCATGGCACCAGGTAATTGGAGGTAAAAATGATATGTTTCCCACAGGGAATGTATGGCATAATTGATTATATGCCTAATTCAATGTAATAACTATACAATGTAATGTGAGGTATTGCCTATACTTGTATATTAAGAAATGTGAAAGCTTCTCACACTTACATTTTACAAACATAAATTGTTCACCCATAATGAGTGCTGCCCACTAAGGGAGACACAAGTTCCTGGTCTCTGCAGTGAGCAGGTCTTAAGATTTATGGGTGTGTGAGTATATTATAAATATACTATTCATGTTTGTTACAATTCAGAATGTATTAGTATTATACAGAATTGAACTATAACTGTAAGGATGTCATGTTTACTTGTGTCATAGGATACAAGATTACATAATGACACAACTGACACACAGTGACAGTGACAGTGACATGTAAGGGTTTGTGTTAAATGATTTTAATGATCTCTTAGAATTAGCTAATTCTGCATTAAAACTCATGTTGAAAGATATGGGCCCATATAGCAGTACACTCTGCTCCAATTTAATTGTGGGTTCTCACATTGAGATGACCAGAAAACATGGTTTCTGGCACTTTGGATGTCAATCTGAAGGGAAGAACCCAGAACATATTTTTGTAGATGTTGCAATGTTAACCTTGCAACTCCAATTTGTTTGAGACAAACGTTTGGCCATGCTTTTAAACCAAAAGCCAAAAAGACCAATTCTGGAATGGGTTTAATGCAACCCTACGAAATTATACATGATTGAGGGCTCATCTCAATCTACATGAGATTAACCTTTTTTGAGAATGAACGAACGTTCTATCTTTTACAGTACATTTTAAAACGACCACTTTTTTCCTGTGCCGAGGCTTGACTTTAGAAAAAATGAAGAGAGCTGTGTCTGGGCTCAGAGCCAACAGCTTCAGATAAGATATGAGTAAACTCCCTACTCTCTCTCGTTCACTGAATAAGCTTTTGTGAAACCGAGGTTTCCTATGCAGTTATAACCATTGCTAACAGGGATGCATATATGCCACAATTTGTATGTATCAAGCATAGAATGCTTTAACTATATATTGTCAAGGATTTTCATGGTCAAAGTTCTTGTAAATTATATGGGCTATATGACCCTGGTCTTGGTGTTTTCAGAGAAGTAACACTAAAGGACTATATGATTGCAGTTGCACTTATGAGCTTAGTTAAGCTTTAACGCTGGTTTGAAAAGTAAAGCTACTGTTAAATGCTTTGGAATTATGATTAATAGATTGTTTTTAAATACTTTCCTCCACTGAGGTAGGAAGACCTATGGATTTACAGATGCAAATGTTTGAAGACAACTGATTGAAGAAGACATTATATTATGGCATGAAGACTTATGTAAAGGCATCTCCTTCATTGTACTTCATTGTTATTTTGTAATAGCCTACATGTAATGGCTCTGCTGTATATCAGTTTGATTTGTATTATTATATGATAGAGATACTGTTTCTCACTGCTACTTAATTTTGGTGATTGATTCTATGGTATTCCATAAGCATGGGGGGGATTCATGAGGCATGCTATGCTCATGGATTCCCATATCATATTCTTAAATGTATAAAATGAAGTAGAATACTGTGTATTCAATACTTGGTTTCAGTACTTCTCTGAAATGTGCAGAGAAGCTTTATACAAAATTAAGTTCTTTTACTGTCTTGGACCCTTTAACTAAGGGTCTCTCTCTCCCTTAAGCTTTGGAGTGAGAACAGATAAGAAGATTTGCTTATGGACTATTTCCTAATGAACAAATGGATAAAAATGGAGGATTCAAAAAAATTGGAATGACAGATCCAAGAAATTTGAAAGACTCTACAACTTAATGAATGTAACTAAGTTGTGTTTTTGTTTTTCTGTAACATGTTAAATATTTTGCGGGAATGAATGCTGCAAATGTTCATAGGAGAGGGTGTAGCAGTCTCTGACATGATCATGGTATCTTGTGAACATGTGCAGAATTAATTCCATATAGGTGTAAGCTCCTGACCCTTCGAACCAGAAATCACCACAGAGTCGTATAGAATCCAATCAGATGGCTTTTACTGGTCAAAAAGGCAATACAGTGCATACAGGGAACTATGGCAGCTATGAGAGTCTCACTAGCCGAACGATAATATAAGGCAGTAAATGGCGGGAGATTATACAACATTAGCATACACAGACAGAGTCAACTTTCTCAGGAGCAGTGTTCCCAGGCCTTGGTATGTGTGGTCGGCCTTGAGGCTAGACAGTACAGTACCAACACAGAAACAATACTGAAACCGAGATAGCAGCCTGACATCCTGCTCCCCTTAAGGCCCCCTCCCAGTCGGTAAGGGGGATGGTCTGTCCGGGTAGGCAGTGTGAAAGGCATCGATTAGTTTGGGGGCGGAGACATCTCGTGCACGAACCCATTCGTCGTAGGCAGGGGGGAAGTGCTTCCACCGGACCAAATACTGTAGGTTTCCATGGTGAACACGGGAGTCAAGGATTTTGGAGACTTCGAAGTGCTCTTCCCCCCCCACCATAATGGGCTGTTCGGGGGGCGGATCGGGATGCCATCGTGGAGAGGCCGTATGGGGCTTCAGGAGGCTAATGTGGAAAACGGGATGCACACGCCTCAGGGTTTTCGGGAGAGCTAATTCCACCGTGACAGGATTTATGACCCGTGTGATCGGGAATGGGCCAATGAATTTAGCATTGAGTTTAAGGCACGGACGGGTGGAACGTAGGTTTTTGGTGGAAAGATAGACCAATTTACCCACTCGCAGTTCGCCCCCGGGGGAACGATGTTTATCAGCTTGTGCTTTGTATTTGCGCTTGGCTCGGTCGAGATTGTTAATGAGCCAAGGCCAAGTGGTACGGAGGGTGTGTGCCCAGGAAGCAATGTCAGGATCTCCCTCCCCCTCCACAGTGCTTGTGGGAGTAACAGGACCAAACTCTTGCCCATACACTGCATAGAATGGGCTAAAACCTGTAGATTGATGTACAGCATTATTGTAGGCATATTCTGCAAAAGGCAACATTTCTACCCAGTTATCTTGGTGGTAGTTAACATAACAGCGTAAATAACATTCAAGGACAGCATTTACACGTTCAGTTTGACCATCGGTTTGGGGATGGTATGCAGTAGACAATCCCTGTTCTACCCCCACCAACTTGAGAAATGCTTTCCAAAACTTGGAAACAAAGCCACTGCCGCGGTCACAGATTATTTTGCGCGGAAACGAATGTAATTTGAAGATATGTGTCACGAAGAGGCGGGCCATTTTTTGAGCAGAGGGAATTCCTGCGCATGGAACCAAATGGATTTGCTTAGAAAACAAGTCGGTAATAACCCATAATACAGTTTTTCCCCCGCTGAGAGGGAGATCAGTCATAAAGTCCATAGCAATTACTTCCCATGGTTTGTTGGGTGTTTCTAGAGGTTGCAGTAGCCCCGGGGGTTTGCCTTGTGAGCGTTTCATTGTGGCGCAAACAGGGCAGCTGCGAATAAAAGAGTCAACATCGGAACGCATTCCCCTCCACCAAAATTGTCGGCGCAATAAGTGGAGAGTTTTTAGGAATCCAAAGTGTCCAGCTGTTTTTACTCCATGAGCTAAGTGTAAAACGTCTTTTCGAAGTGCCTTGGGTACGTACAATTTAGAGTCTTTGTACCATGAGCCCCCCTGTTCCATTACCCCAGGGGGTAGGGTGTGAGTGGAGCGTTCAGAAAGGCAGTGGTCCCGAAGGGTATTTAAAAAGGATTCGGAGATGGGAATCTTGGCGGGACCCCCCCCCCGGCTATGGTAGTTTTAGGAGTAGTTATGGGGGTAGAGCTTACGTGCGGTGGTGCGCAGGTCGTAGGCGGTAGGGCAGTCGGTGGGGTTGGAGGATCGGGATCGTCGGTTCATTGCTGTTGCGAGGGCGGTTGGGTAGCCGCTCGGGTTGGAGGTGCTGGAGAACTGGATCTGGGATGCTGTCGCTGAGATCGAGTTTGCACGGCCAGTACAGGAAGGGCTCCCCTTTGCGTAGGGGTGAACAGAGAGTCAGTCGGTCTCTCGAGTTTTACCGGGTATTGTGGCAACCGGGAGAGGGCATCTGCGAGAACGTTTTGCTTCCCAGGAACATGCTTTAGGACGAAACGAAACTGAGCGAAGAATTCAGCCCAACGTTGTTGTTTCGCTGATAGTTTATGGGACCCTGTGAGGGCAGCTAGATTCTTGTGATCGGTCCAAACCTCAAAGGGGATATTGGACCCCTCTAAGAATTGCCTCCAGAGAGTTAGGGCATGGTGAACGGCCGCTGCCTCTTTTTCCCAAATGGGCCAGTTCAATTGTGCGTGCTCAAATTTCCTCGAAAAGTAAGCGCAGGGTGAAGAAGGCCATCCGGACCTTTCTGGAGAAGGGCCCCTCCCAAAGCTACATCGGAGGCATCGACTTGCACAACAAACATTTGGTTTGGGTCCGGGTGCTGTAATACGGGTTCGGATGTGAAGAGGCGTTTGAGAGCTACAAACGCAGCTTGGCATTGATCAGTCCACAGGATTTTTGCGGAAGGTAAGGTAGCCATGTTTGCTTTCCCTTTGGTTTTTAGTAAATCAGTAATGGGTAGGGCCACTTGGGCGAAGTTAGGAATGAACCCTCGATAAAAGTTTGCAAACCCCAAAAACTGTTGCACTTGCTTGCGGTTGGTGGGGGGAGTCCAATCGAGAACGGCTTGGACTTTGACAGGGTCCATGCGAAGACCTTGGTGGGAGATTATGTATCCTAAGAATGTGAGCTGGCTTTGATGAAACTCGCATTTAGCCAGTTTGGCAAAGAGTTGGTGGTTGCGCAGGCGTTGCAGAACTTCTCGGACTAAAGTGACATGCTCTTCCATGGTTTTTGAATAAATAAGAATGTCGTCTAAATAAACCACCACCCCGCGATATAGCAAGTCATGAAGGATTTCGTTGATGAGTTGCATGAAGACCCCCGGGGCCCCTTTTAATCCGAACGGCATCACGAGGAATTCATACATACCGAAACAGCTAGAGAAGGCAGTGAGGTGCTCATCTCCTTCGCGGATGCGGACTCGGTAGTAGGCTTCCACCAAGTCTAGTTTGGAGAATATCCGGCCCTCCTGTAACTGTCCCAAAATATCAGAAATTAATGGGATAGGATAGGCGTTGGTTTGGGTAACCGCATTGAGTTTTCGGAAGTCAATGCATAAACGAAGGTCGCCCTCCTTTTTTCGGACAAAAAACGCGGGGGCCGAGTTCGGGGCATTCGATGGGCGAATGAACCCTCTGGCGAGGTTTTTGTCAAGGAAGTCCCGGAGAACAGTGCGCTCGGAAGCGCTCATAGGGTAAATTTTGCTTTTGGTTAATGTGCAGTCCTTGACTACTTCAATTGTACAGTCCGAGGCTCGGTGGGGGGGTAAGGTGTCACATTCTTTAAGGTCGAAGACATCCACGAAGTCTCGATAGACGTTAGGTAGGACTGGAAGCGTTGGGACATCGGAGGCCAATGCTGGGACGGGTGGGTATAACAGCGCAAAGTTCTGCCGGTGCTGATCGCACATAGGACTGGCGAAGGAGATAGTGTTTGTTTCCCAGTTAATGCTGGGACTGTGTCCCTTAATCCAGTTAATACCCAAGACCACTTCAAAACGGATAGGGGCTATAGTGAAGTCTATTTGCTCCCAGTGGGAGCCAATTCCCATTGCCACCCCTATGGTGCGGTGATCAACTGGACCCCCCTGGAAATGGCTTCCGTCCATTTGGGCAAATTGGACAGGGGCGGGTAAAGCCTCAGAGTCGGCTCTGAGTGCAGCAAAAGTGGCTTCGCTTATGAGAGTGCGACAGCAACCGGAGTCAATTAGTGCTTTGACAGGTAGTTGTGGGCCACCGTTAAGGTGTTGTAATACTGCATCCACGTAGACGGTGGAGTCCACTTCTTTGATTTTGGTAGGAGCATTCGGTTTGATAGGAGGATCCTGAGAGGTCTGTGGAGACGCTCCATTCACCACAGACCGGAGCCGTTTTTTGACAAGTCGAGGGGAGATTCCAGGTTTAAGGCTGGAGAATTCCAAGGATTTTCCTCATCCGAAGAGGGAAAGTTGTCCCCCAATGGGGCACTTGTAATCCGAGACCCGGCGGGGTCGTTGGTAGAAGGCAGGGAGGCTGGGTCCCCGGCATGGAGTGCAGAGGGTGTGGGTCTTCCCGGAGCTGCGCTGCGGGTAGCCGCGGTGCCTCTGCGTGGTGGACGACCTCTGGCGCGGGTTGTCGTACTGGGACGAAATAATTCATGGCGGTGCGGGCAAACGGCTGCAAAGTGGCCCATTTCTCCGCAAGTAAGACAGGCACCCCTCTGAAATCGGGCTTCACGTTCCTGGGGAGGACGTGGAGGATTTCGTGGGACGAGCAGTGGTGCCTTGGGTTGAGGCTTTTGGGTGCCTTTTTCCTTGTGCTTTTGACGGATGAGAGAAATAAAGCGTCGGCGGCTTTCCACTTCCTCGGCCAATAGGATCCAGTCTTCGAGGGTATCGGGATCGCCCCGCATGTAAGACCAGTTCAGAACGTCAGGATGCAAGGCTTCCCTGAAATGATGGATCAGGGTGGTCTCGGGCCAACCTACAATTTTACTTGCCAGTCGTTGAAATTCATCGGCAAATTCTCGAACTGTAGCAGAGCCTTGTTTTAATTGTAAGAGTTCCGTTTTGGCTCTTTCCCCCAGGAAGGGGTCCTCAAACCTCCTCCTCAGGGCAGTCATGAAGTTGTTGAAGGAACGAATAGCACGAGAGCGGGTGTCAAACTGGAGGACCATCCAGTCAGCCGCTTTACCTGTCAGAAGGGAAGCTACATAACGCACCCGGCTATCTTCCGTGGGGAAAAGTTGTCCTTGTTCTCGCATATAACTGTCCACTTGATGCAAGAAACAAGGCAAAGTCTCGAGAGATCCGTCGTACGTAGTCCTCAATTTGAGTTGCTTCCAAGGGCCGGGCGCAGGTTGGCCCGGTTGCACGGGTGGTCCGGGCGGAGGAACAACAGGAGCTCCAGGAGGCAAGGGTGGAGCAGGCACATTAGCGGGTGGTTGGGGTGGCTGTACGGGTACCCCCTGACCCGGTATCGGAACGGGCTGTCTCTGGGCTATCAGGGTTTGTTGTAATTGCCTGTTCTCCTGAAGCATACGTTCCATTAGTTCCTGGAGTTGATCAACACGGTCGGAGAGCTCCCGATTCTGGGCTCGTAAGAGGTGAACCTCCTCACTTGGGCCACCAGTAAGATGAGGTTTACTGGTCCGGAAGCTTGTGGCCCATTGAGAGCTATCCCCATATAGATCCTCGTCTTCAGACTCTCCTGAGTCTCGACGTCGGTCAGCCAAACAGCGTGCGCGTTGGGTCGCGCGCGACGGGACAAACGCCGGGGAAAAAGACAGACCTGATAGCCCTTGTACATTGTCCTTGGGGCGCGTGTCCATGTTCGCCCAATCCCTAGCTCTTGCTGCAGCCGCCCTGGCTGCTTCAGCAGCTTCTCTCTCTCTTGCGACCTTAGCCGCTTCGGCGGCTTTCTGATCCGCAAGAACTTTGGCATTCTCAAGTCTTAGGGCAGCCTCCGCCGTAATGCGCGGCAAAAGTTCCGTCTCCAGGAGTGAGAGTATGGGGTCGGGTTCCCCGCCCAGCAGAGGTTGTACTCGAACCGCCAGTGCGGGTGCCTCGGCTCCAAAAGTCGAGGTCAAAACTTGAGCCAAGGTGGCTACCGGGGTGTCCTTTGTACATTCCACAAGGAGAAGAGCGGTGCTAATAGCGACTCGCTTGGCCTCAGCCTGACAACTGGCTGAATCCGGGATCAGGGAAAAACCCTCCGGCGGGGCTCCCGCCATGGTAGAACTAGAGGAAAGAGTTTCTCGAGAAATAAGATTATCCAAAAGTCCAGTTAGTACTTGTAAATCCTCAGTTGCCAACCGGGCATCGTCCAGTAATTGATCCAAGTCTTGAAGATCTAAACGAGTATCAGTATCCTCCGACGTCAACATCCAGAGAGTCCCTTTAAGAGATTGCCACTGTTCCTGTACCACTCCCCTCAAGCGGCAAACCTCTAGGGTAGTCCTGAAGAGTTCAGCGACTATGTCCTGTAACAGGGTGGGATCCTTTCGAGAGGAATCCAGGATAATAGGTCACTCGGAGAGCTTCTCAGCTCCCATCCAAGCAGCAGGCGAACCCTCCTGGGCTCCAGCCTGACTAGTAGTACAATAAAGAAGGAGATGGATAGCTGCCATAATGTAAGCTCCTGACCCTTCGAACCAGAAATCACCACAGAGTCGTATAGAATCCAGTCAGATGGCTTTTACTGGTCAAAAAGGCAATACAGTGCATACAGGGAACTATGGCAGCTATGAGAGTCTCACTAGCCGAACGATAATATAAGGCAGTAAATGGCGGGAGATTATACAACATTAGCATACACAGACAGAGTCAACTTTCTCAGGAGCAGTGTTCCCAGGCCTTGGTATGTGTGGTCGGCCTTGAGGCTAGACAGTACAGTACCAACACAGAAACAATACTGAAACCGAGATAACAGCCTGACATCAGGGCTTAAACACATCATACACATACAGAGGTTTGTGTAATGTATAATGAAACTCTGTGTCATGCTGACAGGCAACTCTGTGTCATGCTGACAGGCAACTCAAGGTTAGCTCTAATCAAAGCTAACTACTAAAGTTACTCTGGCTTGCCCTTGAAGGGGCAGCGTAAAAGTCATCTTTCTGACTTAGCTGCCAGATGTCGGAATCTTAACTGGCCTTTTCAAGGTCTTAAGAATCTTAATCTACTAAGAGTGCATTAATAGTTGGAAGTGTGCTTAAAATATAGTTCTCTCAACGATAAGAATAATATGCTTCCTTGCTCTACTGTAATCTTGCAGTAGAGAATGCAGCAGAATGCAAACCTGCTAAACTAATGTAAACAAAACACTTTGTAAAGTGACAATGTCAGCTAAAATTATGTTTCATGAGTTATATAGTTAAACGTTGTGCTACAGGTTTCTAAGTAGTCTCATTTAATGCGTATAGTCCTAACGAAGAGGATGGTATAGAAATTAAATATGTAACTTGATCATGTAACTCAGAAATAAGGGTTTATACTTTGGGCACAGAGGACTGAAAGGGAAGGATGTCCATATTTGGACAATAAGCTATCAGAAGACAGGAAAAGAAGCCACCTAAGCTCCTGGTTTTGGATACGAAAGGGAAATAAAAGTACCCTTTCGAGGGCTAAGGAAGAGAAGTTCCTGAAGGAAAAGGAACATTCTTCACTCTTAATGGGTCTAGAAATAGTATAAATACCAGCCACAGTCCAGCTTGCATTTTAGAGTTCTATGGCTGGCAGACTGCAGCTGTCTGGCATAGCACCTCCATCTCAAAAGGCTTGAGATGTAAAACATTGAAACTCTGATCCTTGCGTGGACAGAAGTTCTCAGATATCTTGAAATATCAAGATCTGGATATTTCAACATATCTTACTTACAGTCTTCTTGTGAGACTGCTCTATTCCTAGAAGAGGATAGAGACCCTTAGAATTACTATTCTTTGAATAGGAATCTAAGTGCAGTGATCTTTCCATGTATTGGAACACTGAGAGTCCATCAGATTTATGGATTCTTACAGACTAAGCCTATTTGGCTTACCAATGCTAAGAAGCATCCTGAATACAGGGATAATAGCTAGACCTCTGAGATTGTGTCAGAACGTCCTCTACTTAACAGAGGGACTTCTGAACCTCCTCAGAGCAAGAGACCAGAGAAGGGAAAGGAGACTCTCTGTACTCTGTGAGATATGCACAATGCACATACACAGATTGGCACAGTCAAAGAGACTGTAAATAGCTTTAAGCTAACACATAGTAT
>NW_026612405.1:0-5000 GCF_029931775.1 Euleptes europaea | reverse complement strand
ACACCAAACCCTAACCCTAATCCTAACACAACCCTAAAACAAACCCTAACCCTGACCCTAACCCTTGACCCTTACCCTTACCCTGACCCTGACCCTGACCCTGACCCTGACCCTGACCCTAACCCTAACCCTAACCCTAATCTTAACCCTAATTCTAACCCTAACACAACCCTAACCCTAATCCTAACCCAACCCAACCCTACCACTACCCCTACCCCTACCCCTACCACTACCCCTACCCCTACCCCTACCCCTACCCCTACCCCTACCCCTACCCTAACAATAACCCTAACACTAACACTAACCCTAACTTTAACCCGAACCCTAACCCGAACCCTAACCCTAACACAACCCTAACCCTAACCCTAACCCAAACCCTAATCCATGAACCTGACCCTAACCCTAATGCTAACACTAACACAACCCTAACCCTAACCCTAACCCTAACCCTAACCCTAACCCTAACCTTAACCCTAACCCCTAACCCTAACCCTGTCAAGGTCTCTGACATAAATATTGTATTCTGTGAACATGTGGAGGATTAATTCCATATACAGCTAGTACACGTCATGCAAACTGGGCCACTGCAGAGGTTTGTGTAATGTATAATGAAAGTTTGAGTAATGCTGACAGGCTGAAGGAAAACTCTCATGGTCAGCTCTATCAAGAGCTACCTAATAACGTTGCTCTAGTCCTTGTCCTTGAAGGAGCAAAGCAGAGCACCTTTCCTTATCTATCAATAAGATGTGACCAAAACCACCTTTCTGACTCAGCTGCCAGATGTCAGAATCACAAAAGCAGGACACTTTTGCTCTTCTCAAGGTCTTAAGATGTCATTATGTACTAAGAGTACATTAATAGCTAAAGCTGTACTTAATATAGCTTAAAGGCATTAAGTTCTCTCAAAGATATGAGTAATATGGTTTCTTGCTCTTCTGTAATCTCGCTAAACGCCATGTACTGACTACTATAAACAGACATTTTCTAAGTGCAGTGTCAGCTATAACTGTGTTTTATGAGTTATATAGGTAAATGTTGTGCTACAGATCTTTAAGTAGTCTCATTTAATGCGTATTGTCCAAACGAAGAGGATGGTATACAAATTATGCATATAACGTGATCATGTAACTCAGAAATAAGTGTTTATACTTTAAGCTTACTTTAAGCAAAGTGGACTGAAAGGAATGGACGCCCATATATGGACATAAAGTGCTGAGCAGCTGCCAGTAAGCCATTTCTGCACTGCACATCATATCAGACAAAGGGAATAAAAGGTATGCCTCTTAATGGATAAGAAAGGCGATAAAGGATTTCTCTTCACCCTTAATGAGTCTAGAAACAGTATAAATACAGCCACAGTCCAGCCAGCCCCACACATTGGCAGAGCCAAAGAGACTTTAAACAGCTTTAAGCTAACACATAGTATTTATATATTCAGCATTGCTGCCAAAAACTAGAAAGAATATGCATAACATGTACATAGACAATGCCTGATCTTAATGATGATCAGTTAAGAATATTAAAGGGTTCAAGACTTAAAAAATACAGATACTCTGGAATAACTTCATATGTTCTCATAGAGCTTAGATTTTTAGAGAACTACAGATGACACAGCAAGGTATAGTGTGTCTTCTGTACTGAAATACTATGATGATTTAAGTTAGGATGCTTCTAACCAAATCTTTCTCCAACGAATTAACCATATTTTGTCAGGATTTCTGTAACATATTCTGAATGAAAGTGCATTGCACTAAGGATACTTTATGAGTATATTCTGACTAAGATGGAGGCATAGTGTGTGTGAATGATTACCTGCTATATAAACATGTTTAAGACTAATGATGTCTAGCCTTTTATGATATTTTAAGGCTTTGCAACCAAAAAGCATAGATTATACAATGTAAATAAATGTGTTGTTTATACTTCTACTATTGTCCAGTATTATAAATTTATTGGCGTGTTCAAGAGATTTTCTAGGAACCATAACAAGTTTCTAGGAACCGTCTAGTGGTGTCTCGCTGAATAAGATAACATATCCCTTCTCAGGAAGGGATCCTTTCTAAGAGTGCAGGCACTAAACGGCCCGAAACGCGACAACCCTGACCCTGACCCTGACACTGACCCTGACCCTAACCCTAACCCTGACCCTAACCCTAACCCAAACCCAAACCCTTACCCTAACCCTAACCCTAACCCTAACCCTAACCCTAACCCTAACCCTAACCCTAACCCTAACCCTAACCCTAACCCTAACAAAACCTAACCCTAACCCTAACACTAACAATAACCCCTGACCCTGACCTTACCTTGACCCTAACCTTAACCCTAACCCTAACCCTAACCCTAACCCTAACCCTAACCCTAACCCTAACCCTAACCCTAACTCTAACCCTAACCCTAGCCCAACCAAACCCAACCCAACCCTGCCCTACCCCTAACCCTAACCCTAACCTTAACCGTAACCCTAACCCTAACCCTAACACTAACCCTAACCCTAACCCTAACCCTATCCCTAACCCTAACCCTAACCTTGTCATGGTCTCTGAAATTACTATGGTATTCTGTGTTCAACCGCGACAACCTTACCCTGACCCTGACCGACCCTAACCCTAACATCAAACCCTAACACTAACCCTAACCCTAACCTATCACAAACCTACCCCTTACCCAAACACCAAACACTAACCCTAACCCTACCCTAACCGAAACACTTACCAGAACCCTAACCCTAACCCTAACCCTAACCCTAACCCTAACCCTAACCCTAACCCTAACCCTAACCCTAACCCTAACCCTAACCTTAACCTTGTCATGGTCTCAGACATAACTATAGTATTCTTTGAAAAACCACGACAACCCTGACCCTGACCCTGACCATGACCCTGTCCCTGCCCCTAACCCTAACACCAAACCCTAACCCTAACCCTACCCTAACCCAAACACTCACCCTAACAGTAACCCTAACCCTAACGCTAACAAAACCCTAACCCTAACCCTAACCCTTGACCCTAACCCTGACACTGACCGTGACCCTGACCCTAACCCTAACCCTAACCCTAACCCTAACCCTAACCCTAACCCTAACCCTAACCCTAACCTTAACCCTAACCCTAACCCTAACCCTAACCCTAACCCTAACCCTAACCCTATCTTGTCATGGTCTCTGACATAACTATAGTATTCAGTGAAAAACCACGACAACCCTGACCCTGACCATGACCATGACCCTGCCCCTGCCCCTAACCCTAACACCAAACCCTAACCGTAACCCTACCCTAACCCAAACATTTACCCAAACCGTAACCCTAACCCTAAAACTAAACCTAACACAACCCTAACCCTAACCCTAACCCTTGAACCTGACCTTGACCCTGACCCTGACCCTAACCCTAACCCTAACCCTAACCCTACCCTAACCCTAACCCTAACCCTAACCATAATTCTAACCCTGACACTACCCTAACACTAACACTAACACTAACACTAACACTAACTTTAACCCTAACCCTAACCCTAACCCTAACCCTAAACCTAACCCTAACCCTAACCCTAATAACGCTAACGCTAACCCTAACCCTAACCCTAACCCTAATCCATGACCCTGACCCTAACCCTGACCCTAACCCTAACACAACCCTAACCCTAACCCTAACCCTAACCTTAACCCTAACCCCTAACCCTGACCCTGTCAAGGTCTCTGACATAACTATGGTATTCTTTGAACATGTGGAGGATTAATTACATATAGAGCTAGTACACATCATTCAAACTGGGCCACTGCAGAGGCTTCTGTAATGTATAATGAAAGTCTGAGTAATGCTGAAAGGCTGAAGGAATACTCTCAAGGTCAGCTCTATCAAGAGCTACCTAATAACGTTACTCTAGTCCTTGTCATTGAATGGGCAAAGCAGAGCACCTTTCCTTATCTATCAATAAGATGTGACCAAAACCACCTTTCTGACTCAGCTGCCAGATGTCAGAATCACAAAAGCAGGACACTTTTGTCCTTGTCAAGGTCTTAAGATATCTTAATGTATTAAGAATAGATTAATAGCCGAAACTGTACTTATTATACCTTAAAGGCATTAAAGTTCTCTCAAAGATATGAGTAATATGCTTTCTTGCTCTTCTGTAATCTCGCTAAAGGCTATGCTACTGAATAGTGTACACAGACATTTTCCAAGTGCAATGTAAGCTATGATTGTGTTTTATGAGTTATATAGTTAAATGTTTTGCTACAGATCTTTAAGTAGTCTCATTTAATGCGTATTGTCCTAACGAAGATGGTATACAAATTATGCATATAACGTGATCATGTAACTCAGAAATAAGTTTTTATACTTTAAGCAAAGTGGACTGAAAGGAATGGACGCCCATATATGGACATAAAGTGCTGAGCAGCTGCCAGTAAGCCATTTCTGCACTGCACATCATATCAGACAAAGGGAATAAAAGGTATCCCTCTTAATGGATAAGAAAGGCGATAAAGGATTTCTCTTCACCCTTAATGAGTCTAGAAACAGTATAAATGCAGCCACAGTACAGCCAGCCCTTCAGATTGTTATTGCTGGCAGACTGCAGCTGTCTGAAGTAAAATTTCTCCAGCTCAGAGGCCTGAGATGTAAAACATTGAGACTCTGATCCTTGCGTGGACAGCAGTTCTCTGAGGTATCTTGAACTATCAATATCTGGATATTTCAACATATTTTACTTACAGTCTTCTTGTGACACTGCTCTATTCCTAGAAGAGGATAGGGACCCTAATAATTCCTATTCTTTGAATGGGAACCTAAGTGCAGTGATGTTTCCATATATTGGAACACTGAGAGTCCATTGGATTTATGGATTCTTAGAAACTAAACCTATTTGGCTTACCAATGCTAAAGAGCATCCTGAACACAGGGCTAATAGCTAAACCTCTGAGATAGTGTCAGAAGGTCCTCTACTTAACAGAGGGACTACTGAACCTCCTCAGAGAAATAGACTGGAGATGTTCCTGA
>NW_026612404.1:0-17722 GCF_029931775.1 Euleptes europaea | reverse complement strand
CACAGTTAACATACCTACACATCACCACACACGCCTTTTTCAAGGCCATACTATTCCTATGCGCAGGTTCAGTAATTCATAATCTCGGGGACGAACAAGACATCCGAAAAATAGGAAGCACCCAAAAAACAATACCGCTAACCACAACCTGTATAACTATCGGCAACCTAGCCCTAACAGGGGCCCCCTTCCTAGCTGGATTTTACACTAAAGACGTAATCATTGAAACAATAAACACATCACACTTAAACGCCTGAGCCCTATCAACCACTATTATTGCTACCGCCCTTACAGCCGCCTACAGCCTACGCCTAACCTTTTATGTCCAAACAAATAAGCCTCGATACAACACAACTACAACCCCAGCAGAAACAAACCCAAGCCAGACTCGACCCCTAGTACGACTCGCCATAGGAAGTATTATATCTGGCCTATTTGTGGCCACAACAATACTACCAACCCCACCCCAAACAATAACAATGGGCCCAATTACAAAACTAGCCGCCACAATTATCACGCTAGTAGGCCTGCTATGTGCTATAGATATCACCATACAAACATCCAACCTATTAAAACCAAAACAAAGTACACCAAGTACATCCTCAACACAACTGGGGTTCTTTAACACCCTTGCACACCGAGCCCAACCAAAATACAACATACAATTCGGACAAAACACCGCTATGCACTTAAATGACCTTATCTGATATGAGGCCATCGCCCCAAAAACAGCCATATTAATTAACACCGCCCTAGCTAAAAAACTGTCCAAATCACACACCGGACACATCAAAACATACCTAGTCATACTTATTGCCACTCTAGCCGCCGCAATTACCACATACTACTAAACCGCACGTAGCCCCCCAAAACTCGACCCTCGAGTTAACTCAAGGACAACAAACAGGGCCACCATTAAACTCCCCCCACACAACAATAATAACGGCCCGCCCAAAGAATATATCAATGCAACACCACTAAAATCAGTCCGAGTACCCTCAAAACCAAAATCGTCCCCACCAGACGCCCCACACCCATCAATAGACAACCCTCCAAAGTACCAAACTAAAAACAAAACTAATATAAAATACCCAAACACATAATACAAAACAGAGTAATCCAACCACACCTCAGGATATTGGTCTGCTGAAAGTGCCACAGAATAAGCAAAGACTACCAATATCCCACCTAAATAAATTAAAAATAACACCAATGCAATAAAGGACCCACCAAAAATAACTAACACCACACTACCACCCAACGCAGACACTACAAGTCCCATCGCCCCAAAAACAGGAGAAGGATTTGACGCTACACCAATAAACCCCAACACCATACACAACACAGTAAAAAAAACAAAGTACGACATAATTTTCATTTGGCCATGCCAAAACCTGTGATACGAAAAACCACCGTTGTTATTCAACTATAAAAACCAATAATGACCCCAATCCGAAAAACACACCCAATAATCAAAATAATAAACAACTCATTTATTGACCTCCCCACACCATCAAACATCTCCGCTTGATGAAACTTTGGGTCCTTGTTAGGGCTGTGCCTACTAATCCAAATCTCCACCGGCCTATTCTTGGCCATGCACTACACCGCAGACACCTCCACAGCATTCTCATCAATCGCCCACATCTGTCGTGACGTACAACACGGCTGACTAATCCGAAACATCCACGCCAACGGCGCCTCCATATTTTTTATCTGCCTTTATATACACATCGGGCGAGGCCTATACTACGGCTCATACTTATACAAAGAGACCTGAAACATCGGCGTGGCCCTACTATTCCTAGTAATAGCAACCGCGTTCGTGGGCTATGTCCTGCCATGGGGACAGATATCATTCTGAGGGGCTACCGTAATCACAAACCTACTATCAGCAGTTCCATATATAGGAAACACCCTAGTAGAGTGAATTTGAGGCGGGTTCGCCGTAGATAACGCAACACTAACACGATTTTTCACTTTCCACTTCCTACTGCCATTCATCATCTCAGCCACTGCAATCCTACACATACTATTCCTACACGAAACGGGATCAAACAACCCAACAGGGGTAAACTCAAACTCAGATAAAATTCCGTTCCACCCATACTTTTCAACTAAAGACCTGCTAGGGGCAGCCCTTATAATAATAACACTACTGTACCTATCCCTTTTCTCCCCACAACTGCTTGGGGACCCAGAAAACTTTACCCCAGCAAACCCCCTAATAACCCCACCACACATCAAACCAGAATGGTACTTCCTATTCGCCTACGCCATCCTACGTTCCATCCCAAACAAACTTGGAGGAGTACTTGCCCTAATAATATCCATTATAATCCTACTGCTAATCCCACTTACACACAACTCAAAACAACGAACAAGCACATTCCGACCACTATCACAACTAACATTTTGAACCATAATCGCCACTATCGCTATCCTAACCTGAATCGGAGGACAACCAGTCGAAGACCCATTTATCATAATCGGACAACTAGCTTCCGTCCTATACTTCACAACAATCCTACTATTAAGCCCCACAATCAATAAACTAGAGAATAAACTAATAAACTGATAACCCCACCAGCCCTTGTAGCTTAAACCACACTTAAAGCACTGACCTTGTAAGTCAAAGATTGGAACGCATTACAACCCTGGGGCACTACTCACACCCCCACATACAAAAAAGACTCAACTCTTAACTCTAGTCCCCAAAACTAGTGTTTTCACTTAAACTATTTTCTGAGACCACCCCACCCAAATAGGCTTCACCCCCACACGGGGGTGGAGCCTATATGGCCACTTAACAACCTTATAAACTCCAAGGCCTCCGCCCGCAGTATATCAAAAAAAAGACTCAACTCTTAACTCTAGTCCCCAAAACTAGTGTTTTCACTTAAACTATTTTCTAAGACCACCCCACCCAAATAGGCTTCACCCCCACACGGGGGTGGAGCCTATATGGCCACTTAACAACCTTATAAACTCCAAGGCCTCCGCCCGCAGTATATCAAAAAAAAGACTCAACTCTTAACTCTAGTCCCCAAAACTAGTGTTTTCACTTAAACTATTTTCTAAGACCACCCCACCCAAATAGGCTTCACCCCCACACGGGGGTGGAGCCTATATGGCCACTTAACAACCTTATAAACTCCAAGGCCTCCGCCCGCAGTATATCAAAAAAAGACTCAACTCTTAACTCTAGTCCCCAAAACTAGTGTTTTCACTTAAACTATTTTCTGAGACCACCCCACCCAAATAGGCTTCACCCCCACACGGGGGTGGAGCCTATATGGCCACTTAACAACCTTATAAACTCCAAGGCCTCCGCCCGCAGTATATCAAAAAAAAGACTCAACTCTTAACTCTAGTCCCCAAAACTAGTGTTTTCACTTAAACTATTTTCTGAGACCACCCCACCCAAATAGGCTTCACCCCCACACGGGGGTGGAGCCTATATGGCCATTTAACAACCTTATAAACTCCAGGACCTCCATTAGTGTCTAGGGTTATGGGGGGTCCCCCTTTACATACTATGTATAATCAACATACATTTATTTGCCCCATGAATATTGTCCCAGTACATATTATTATTAATTTTACATAATACATACTATGTATAATCAACATACATCTATCTGCCCCATGAATATTGTCCCAGTACATCCTATCATTGATTTTACATAGTACATATCATCAAATAAGCGTGGATTAATAAATCCATGTATTTAAGACATATTGATTCTTTACCGGACATATCCCGAGAGATCATCAATCCTTGTATTCGCACACCAGGTGCCCAGTCTCGTAGTCCATGAAATGTAGACTAACACACAGTGCCCTTTCCAAGGCCTCTGGTTCTGTGAGGTCAAGTCCATTAATCGCTGACGTATCACTCGTGCCTTTTAAGAGGCCTTTGGTTGCTAGGATTAGTTACACGTCTCCTCATACTCATAGCATCCCTGTGCTGTCATGCGGCTGGTATTTTTATTTTTAGGGTGGTATATCACAACCTCATTTCCAGTGGCTGTCAACTAACAACTCTGCTGAACCTACGGTGCAAGATGGCCCACGATCCCACAAGCCCACCCAGGGGTAAATTATTCATGCTCGAAGGACATATAATTATTTACTAGACTAAAAACCAATGAATAAACACGACACCTATACCTATACCTATACCTATACCTACACCTACACCTACACCTACACCTACACCCATACCCACACCCATACCCATACCCATACCCACACCCATACCCATACCCATACCCATACCCATACCCACCCACACACACACACACACACACACACACACACACACACACGCCCCCCATACACCCACATACACCCACACACACCCACGCCCCGAACACGCCCATACTCACACGGCTACCTCCGGCAAACCCCCCTTACCCCCCACTAAGAATTTTTCCCTGCAATTAAAGTGCTTCTCGCCAAACCCCTAAAACGAGATTTAATTGCAAAAATTTTTTCTTAGTTGCGATCCAAGACTTGCCATAATACCACAAGAACAAAAATCGCAGCTCCCCACACACAAAATAAAACCCCAAAATGTATATATATATATATATATATATATATATATATATATTACACACACTAAACCACACAACGGCAACTCCGTTACTGTAGCTTAAATAATACTAAAGCACGGCCCTGAAGTTGCCGTTATGGATCCTAGTAATTTCCCGGAAACACACCGTTTTGGTCCTAAACTTATTATTATTTTTAACTCGAATTACACATGCAAGCCTCCACACCCCTGTGCAAACCCCCACACAGTGCCTACCCACTAGGCCAGGAGCAGGTATCAGGCACACCACACTATTTAGCCCCAGACACCTAGCACCGCCACACCCACACGGGGCCCAGCAGTGATAAACATTAATGTATAAGCCATAAAGCTTGACTTAGCCACAGTTAAACCAGACGGGGCGGTAAATTTCGTGCCAGCCACCGCGGTTATACGAAAGCCCCAAAATAATAATACTCGGCGTAAAAAGTGACTAGACCCCTAAAACTTAATAAAAGAAGGCTGAGCTGCACCTACGTTGTAAAATACTAACCAATGCAAAAACAACTCCACCCCTCCCACAATTAATTAAGCCCCATCGACTCACGAAAGCCAAGGCCCAAACTAGGATTAGATACCCTATTATGCTTGGCCATAAACCAAACTTGCACCTTACACTAGCAACTCGCCAGAGAATTACAAGTGAAAAACTTAAAACTCTAAGGACTTGACGGTGCCCCAAACCAACCTAGAGGAGCTTGTCCTATAATCGATACTCCACGCCAAACCTTACCCCCTTTTGCCTTTACCCAGCCTATATACCGCCGTCGCAAACCTACCTTATGAAAGAACTGCCGTAAGTAAGATAGATAACATTTAACACGTCAGGTCAAGGTGTAGCATATAAGGGGGCAGAGATGAGCTACATTTTCTACACTAGAAAACACCACAAGTGACATGAAACCTTCACCAGAAGGTGGATTTAGCAGTAAAACAAGCAAGATAAGCCTGTTTGAAGCCTGCCATGGGACACGTACACACCGCCCGTCACCCTCCTCAAGAACTAATAAACCACACTTTATAAAAAACAAAACACCAACAGATGAGGCAAGTCGTAACAAGGTAAGTGTACTGGAAAGTGCACTTGGCCACTAAATCAAGAGGTAGCTTACACTTATATAAAGCATTCAACTTACAATTGAAAAACGTTTAAACAAAAACCCGCTTGAGCCCAAACTCCACAGCTCAACAAACAGTTCAAAACCTCAAGCCCCACTATAAACCAAACCATTTAACCCAGTACCAGTATATTTTTAGGCGATAGAAAACACCCACTTGACGCAATAGCATATAGTACCGCAAGGGAACAATGAAAGAACTATGAAAAACCCCAAGCACCAACAAAGCAAAGATCTGACCTTGTACCTTTTGCATCATGGTTTAATAAGCAAATACAGATAAAGCGCACTAAAACCTGCTCACCCGAACCCAGACGAGCTACCTAACAGCAACTTTTTGAGTACACCCGTCCCTGTGGCAAAAGGCTGGAGAGACTGCTAGGTAGAGGTGACACGCCTATCGAGCCTGGTGATAGCTGGTTGCTCAATAAAAGAATTCTAGTTCAACTATAGGACGCCTGAACCTAAATACAAGCATATTTACCACTGTCACTCCTATACTATATACAATAAGGGTACAGCCTTATTGTAATTGAAAACAACCAATCCTAGAGGAAAACACCAAATAAAACACACCAGTTGGCCTTAAAGCAGCCACCAAAAACTAAACGCGTCACAGCACACAATCTTAAAGATACTAAACAAACCAAGAACCCCTAGACCACTTAACTGAGCTACTCTACCACAATAGAGACACCACTGTTAAAATTAGTAATAAGAGCCCCGCTCTCTACATGCACCCCCATAAACTGGAAATAGATAAACTACCAGTAAATAACAGACCACAAATGGAAAAATTTAACACACTTTTTAACCATATAATATAACCCCCTGTTAACCCAACACAGGAGTGCAGCACAGACAGATTAAACGCCACAAAAGGAACTCAGCCACTTAGGGCCCCAACTGTTTACCAAAAACATAGCCTTTAGCCACACAAGTATTAAAGGTGCTGCCTGCCCAGTGATCTTTTAAACGGCCGCGGTATTCTAACCGTGCAAAGGTAGCGTAATCACTTGTCACTTAAATAATGACTAGTATGAACGGCTAAATGAGGGCCCAACTGTCTCCTAAAGCAGATCAATGAACTTGATCCCCTAGTTAAAAAGCTAGGATGTAAACATAAGACGAAAAGACCCTGTGGAGCTTAAAACAAAAACTAATAACCACGGGGCCTCTACCCCCCCCCCCTTAGCCTTGTTTTTAGTTGGGGCGACTTCGGAAATAAACAAAACTTCCAAGACCACAGACCAAAAATCTATCAAAGACCCACAAGCCAATGAGACCACCATAAAATTGACCCTGTAACACAGATCAACGAACCAAGTTACCCCAGGGATAACAGCGCCATCCTCTTTTAGAGCCCCTATCGCCAAGAGGGTTTACGACCTCGATGTTGGATCAGGACATCCTGGTGGTGCAGCCACTACCAAGGGTTCGTTTGTTCAACGATTAACTAGTCCTACGTGATCTGAGTTCAGACCGGAGAAATCCAGGTCGGTTTCTATCTATGTTTTTCTCCCTTCAGTACGAAAGGACCCAGGGAGAAGCACCAATAGGACCCCCACGTGCTAATACCAAGCTCTTACCCACACTAAAGAGCCCATTTATCAAAACCAGCGGCCTAAGACCAGGGCCACGCTTTAGGGTGGCAGAGCCAGGTAATTATGCAAAAGGCCTAAGCCCTTACAACAGAAGCTCAAATCTTCTCCCTAATAATTAAAACCACAATAACCCTAGTAGTTAACCCACTAACACTCATCATCCCAATCCTACTAGCAGTTGCCTTCCTAACCCTATTAGAACGAAAAACCCTAGGCTACATACAACTACGCAAGGGCCCAAACATTGTAGGGCCCTACGGCCTACTACAACCAATTGCAGACGGACTAAAACTTTTCACCAAAGAACCCATCCGACCAACGGCATCAACACCAACACTATTTTTAGCCATACCAATACTAGCACTACTACTGTCACTAACAATTTGAGCCCCCATTCCAATACCAAACCCCATCATGGACGCTAATTTAGGCCTATTAATACTACTGGCTATCTCAAGCCTTGCTGTATACTCAATTCTATGATCTGGGTGAGCAACAAACTCAAAATACGCCCTCGTTGGCGCCCTACGGGCAGTCGCACAAACTATCTCTTATGAGGTAACAATAGGAATCATTGTACTATCAACCATAATATTCACGGGGGGATTTTCAATACAAACCCTGCTAACAACACAAAAAAACACGTGATTAGCAACATGTGTATGACCACTAATAATAATATGATACATCTCAACAATTGCAGAAACAAACCGGGCCCCATTCGACCTAACCGAAGGCGAGTCAGAGCTTGTCTCAGGATTTAATGTTGAATACGCAGCCGGCCCATTCGCACTATTCTTCCTAGCAGAATACGCAAACATCTTAATAATAAACACCCTCTCATGTATCCTATTCCTAGGCCCAAACTGCCCCAACACCCCAGAACTATTTTCAATAAATATTATGATTAAAACCTGCATGTTAACACTGGGCTTCCTGTGAATCCGCGCATCATATCCACGATTTCGATATGACCAACTAATGCACCTACTTTGAAAAAACTTCCTACCACTAACCCTAGCCCTTTGCGTCTGATACATTGCCACACCCATTTCAATATCAGGCACCCCCCCACTAACATAACCCAAACTTTGGCAGTGTGCCCGAAACATTAAGGACTACTTTGATAGAGTATGATATGGAGACTCGCCCCTCCCACTTCCTTAGAAAGACAGGCTACGAACCTGCACTACGAAGCCCAAAACTTCGTGTACTTCCAATTATACTACCTACTAGTAAAGTCAGCTAATAAAGCTTTCGGGCCCATACCCCGACAATGTTGGTACACAACCCTTCCTATACTAATAAGCCCAATAACACAAACAATCCTAATCTCAAGCCTAGCGACAGGCACCATCATCACCACATCAAGCCACCACTGACTACTTGCATGACTTGGACTAGAAATCAATACACTAGCCATACTACCACACATTACTAAACAACACCACCCACGAGCAACAGAAGCCGCCACAAAATATTTCCTAACACAAGCTGCAGCCGCTGCCCTAATCCTCCTGGCCAGCCTGATCAACACCTGACAGACCGGACAATGAACAATTATACAGCCAACGCACAACTCAACTGCACTAATTTTAACAGTAGCCATCGCAATAAAACTAGGCTTGGCACCAACACACTTCTGATACCCAGAGGTCCTGCAGGGGTCTACAATAATAACCGCCCTAATCATATCAACATGACAAAAACTTGCCCCCCTAGCCCTACTTTATATAATACACAACCACCTATCACTAAACCTGGTCCTAGTGCTGGGACTCCTATCCACAATAATTGGGGGGTGGTCAGGCCTAAATCAGACACAACTCCGAAAAATCATGGCCTTCTCCTCAATCGCCCATATGGGATGATTAACAATTGCCCTAACTATGGGCCACAGCCTTACAACACTAACCATAATTATCTATTTAGCCGCAACCACAGCAATATTTACCTCTATATTAACAGCATCAACAAAAAACATCACAGACCTTACTACCACCTGGTCTAACTCCTCTACACTTTTAACCATAATAATACTAACACTAATATCACTAGGGGGCCTTCCCCCCCTAACAGGGTTCATGCCAAAACTGCTAATTATCAAAGAACTAACACTACACCAGCTAACCCCACTAGCCACAACATTAGCCCTAATAAGCCTACCAAGCCTATTCTTTTATACCCGCCTAGCCTATTTCACTACACTAACAAACCCGCCCACCACAACCACAACAAAAAACACATGACGATTCAAAAACAACCACACACACCTAATAACCACGGCAACTACTACAACAGCCCTCCTTCTACCAATCACACCACTACTATACAACATATAAACCCCGCCCCACCCCCAGGGACTTAGGTTAACTATTTAAACCAGGGGCCTTCAAAGCCCCAAACAAGAAACACATCTTATTCCCTGAAGGCCTGTAAAACACTAATATACATCTCCTGAATGCAACTCAGACACTTTAATTAAGCTAAGACCTCCCTAGACCGACGGGCTTTGATCCCATAAAACTTTAGTTAACAACTAAACACCCTATCCAGCGGGCTTCAATCTACCTTCTCCCGTTATAGAAAAACGGGAGAAGCCCCGGCACCTTTTTGGGTGCGTCTCCAAACTTGCATTTTGTTGCGTTCTACGCTACGGAGCTTGGTACGAAAAGGACTCAAACCTCTGTCTGTGAGACTACAGCTCACCGCCTTGCCCTCGGCCATCCTACCTGTGACCATCAATCGTTGATTTTTTTCGACAAACCACAAAGACATCGGCACCCTGTATCTACTTTTTGGCGCCTGGGCCGGAATAGCCGGCACTGGCCTAAGCTTGCTAATTCGAGCTGAGCTTAGCCAGCCTGGAACCCTTCTTGGGGACGACCAAATCTATAATGTGGTTGTAACCGCCCATGCTTTTGTAATAATCTTCTTCATGGTAATACCCGTAATGATCGGGGGCTTCGGAAACTGGCTGGTTCCACTAATAATTGGGGCCCCAGACATGGCTTTTCCACGAATAAACAACATAAGCTTTTGACTCCTGCCCCCCTCACTACTCCTTTTACTGGCCTCTTCCGGAGTTGAAGCCGGGGCAGGAACTGGCTGAACCGTCTACCCACCACTAGCTGCCAACCTGGCCCATGCAGGAGCATCCGTAGACCTGACAATTTTTTCCCTGCACCTAGCAGGGGTTTCTTCCATCCTGGGGGCTATTAACTTTATTACCACCTGCATTAATATAAAAGCCCCAGCAATAACTCAATACAACACCCCCCTCTTCGTATGATCTGTACTTATCACCGCAGTACTTCTTCTACTGTCTCTGCCAGTACTAGCTGCCGGCATCACAATACTATTAACAGACCGAAACCTAAACACCACCTTCTTTGACCCGGCAGGCGGAGGAGACCCCGTGCTATACCAACACCTGTTCTGATTTTTTGGGCACCCAGAAGTTTACATCTTAATTTTACCCGGATTTGGTATGATCTCCCACATCGTAGCATACTACGCTGGTAAAAAAGAGCCCTTTGGCTACATGGGCATGGTGTGGGCCATGGTCTCTATCGGATTCCTTGGTTTTATCGTCTGAGCCCACCATATATTCACAGTTGGCATGGATGTAGACACCCGCGCATACTTTACCTCTGCCACAATAATTATTGCAATCCCAACTGGGGTAAAAGTATTCAGCTGGTTAGCAACCCTTCATGGCGGACTAATCAAATGAGACGCAGCCTTGCTGTGGGCTCTTGGCTTTATCTTCCTGTTTACCGTGGGCGGACTAACCGGGATCGTCTTAGCAAACTCATCCCTGGATATTGTATTACATGACACATACTACGTAGTCGCACACTTCCACTACGTCTTATCTATAGGAGCAGTATTTGCAATTATAGGCGGATTCGTACACTGATTTCCACTATTTACTGGCTTCTCATTACATAGCACTTTAACAAAAGCCCAATTCGGGGTTATATTTATTGGCGTAAACATAACATTCTTCCCCCAACACTTTTTAGGTCTTGCTGGAATGCCACGACGGTACTCAGACTACCCAGACGCCTACACACTATGGAACACTGTCTCATCAATTGGATCACTAACATCACTTGTTGCCGTCATCATAATAATATATATTATCTGAGAGGCATTTTCTGCCAAACGGACCCCAAATAACACAGAACTAACACACGTCAACCTAGAGTGACTCCACGGCTGCCCGCCCCCATACCACACGTATGAAGAACCAGCCTTTGTCCAATCTTAACCTGCCAAGAGACGAGGGACTCGAACCCCCACCTTTTAGTTTCAAGCTAAACGTACGCCCACTGCGTACCCCTCTCTTATCAAACACGAGCCTCTAGTAAATTATTACATAGCACTGTCAGGGCTAAATTACAGTCTAACCCCTGTGAGACTCAATGGCACAACCTGCCCAACTAGGATTCCAAGACGCAGCATCCCCCATCATAGAAGAGCTCCTCCACTTCCACGACCACGCACTTATAATCGTATTCCTTATCAGCGCCTTCGTCCTATATATTATCTCTCTTATAATAACAACCACACTAACGCACACTAACACAATAGATGCCCAAGCAGTTGAAATAATCTGAACAGTCCTGCCGTCTATCATTCTAATCATAATTGCACTGCCGTCCTTACGAATCCTGTACCTAATAGATGAGATTAACAACCCACACCTAACAATTAAGGCCCTTGGACACCAATGATATTGAAGCTACGAATACACAGACTATGAAAACCTAACATTTGACTCCTATATGACCCCAACAACAGACCTGTGATCAGGGGCCATTCGACTACTAGAGACAGACCACCGAATAGTTGTACCCGTAGAGTCCCCGATCCGCATGTTAATTTCAGCCGAAGACGTCCTTCACTCTTGAGCCGTCCCCTCACTAGGCATTAAAACCGATGCAATCCCTGGGCGACTAAACCAGACAACATTTACTACAGCTTCCCCAGGCCTATTTTACGGCCAGTGCTCAGAAATCTGCGGGTCAAACCACAGCTTTATGCCCATTGTAGTAGAAGCCACCACCCTAGACAACTTCGAATTATGGTCTAACATGATACTTCAATCTTTAAGAAGCTTTACATAATAGCATTGGCCTTTTAAGCCAAAGATTGGAACAATAACCACTTAAAGACGTGCCCCAACTAAACCCCGCTCCGTGACTTATAATTATGTTAACCGTATGGTTTATCACCCTCCTTATAATAAAACCAAAGCTGTTAAAACACCAGATAGCCAACCAACCAACTACAAAACCCCTAAGCACCCAGCCCCCATGCTGATCCTGATTATGATGTTAAACCTATTCGACCAATTCGCAACCCCACAGATAATAGGAGTCCCATTAATCCTGCTTGCCCTACTGGCCCCAACAACACTATTTCACTCACAAACACATCTAATACCAAGCCGCACATGGGCACTAAAACTATGACTAATAAAAACCGCCACAAAACAACTAATATCCCCAATCAGTAAGACAGGACACCCCTGAGCACTGCTTCTATTAACAATTTTGTTATACCTATTAACAATCAACCTGCTAGGGCTATTACCATACACATTTACCCCCACCACACAACTATCCATAAACATAAGCCTGGCCCTACCAATATGACTATTTACAGTACTTGTTGGGCTTTGAAACCAGCCCACCGCCTCCATCGGACACCTACTACCCATGGGCACACCCACCCCGCTAGTTCCAATTTTAGTAATTATCGAAACAGCTAGCCTATTAATTCGACCCCTAGCCCTGGGGGTGCGTCTTACTGCAAACCTAACTGCAGGACACCTGTTAATCCAACTTATCTCAACAGCCACACTTGTATTAATGCCATTAATACCATCAGTATCAGTGCTAACCTCAGTCACCCTCCTATTGTTAACCGCCCTAGAAGTCGCTGTTGCAATGATCCAAGCATATGTATTCGTACTATTATTAAGTCTCTACCTACAAGAAAACGTTTAATGACCCACCAAGCCCACAGCTTCCACATAGTAGACCAAAGCCCATGGCCCCTAACAGGGGCCATTGCAGCCTTATTAATAACCTCTGGGCTCGCAATATGGTTCCACTTTGGCTCAAATACATTAATAACCATCGGCCTTACCACTATACTATTAACAATACTGCAATGATGACGAGATGTTGTTCGGGAAGGAACCTACCAAGGCCACCACACCCACCAAGTTCAACAGGGACTTCGTTATGGCATAATTTTATTCATTGCCTCAGAGGTTTTCTTTTTCATCGGGTTCTTTTGAGCATTCTATCACTCAAGCCTTGCACCTACACCAGAGCTTGGAGGTTGTTGACCCCCAAGCGGAATTACTCCCCTAAACCCGTTTGAAGTTCCCCTACTTAATACCGCAGTACTACTGGCATCAGGTGTTACAGTAACCTGAGCCCACCATTCAATCATAGGAGGAGAACGAAAAGAGGCCATACAGGCCCTAGTGCTTACAATCATACTGGGGGCCTACTTTACACTACTACAGGCTATAGAATATCTGGAGGCCTCTTTCACAGTAGCAGACGGAGCCTATGGCACCACCTTTTTTGTGGCCACTGGCTTCCACGGACTACATGTAATCATTGGGACTAGCTTCCTAGTAGTCTGCCTGCTACGCCAAATAAAATTCCACTTCACCACTGACCACCACTTTGGATTCGAAGCGGCCGCATGATACTGACACTTTGTAGACGTTGTTTGACTCTTCCTTTACATCTCAATCTATTGATGAGGTTCATAACTTCCTTAGTATTTAAAAGTACAGGTGACTTCCACTCACAAAGCCTTAGCTCATAATTAACCCTAAGAGGAAGTAATAAACATTATAATAGTAACTCTAATATCCACCGCACTAACCGCCGCCCTAATCATCATTAGCTTTTGACTACCACAAGCCACCCCTGACACAGAAAAATTGTCCCCATACGAATGCGGCTTTGACCCAGTCGGTTCAGCACGACTACCTTTCTCATTGCGATTTTTTCTAGTCGCTATCTTATTCCTACTTTTTGACCTAGAAATCGCCCTACTCCTACCAACCCCGTGAGCTATTAACTTACCCTCCCCCAATTCAACCCTTATATGAACTACAACAATTATCACCCTACTAGCCCTGGGCCTAGTCTATGAGTGATCCCAAGGAGGACTAGAATGAGCAGAATATAGAGGCTAATCTAAAGCAAGATCACTAATTTCGACTTAGTACATCCCAAAATAATGGGGCCACTAACTATGCTACCTCAACACCTACTGATACTAGCCATCTTTACCCTAAGCCTTATAGGACTAGCACTCCACCGTAAACATCTTGTATCTGCCCTTCTATGCATCGAGGGCCTGCTTTTAAGCCTATTTATTGGACTTAGTGCTATCTCCTTAACCCAACACCTGTCAACCACTGCCACCCTTCCAATTACCCTCTTGACCATGTCCGCATGTGAGGCAGGAGCAGGACTGGCCCTATTAGCTGCATCCTCCCGCACTCACGCAACAGACCACCTAAAAACCATAAGCCTATTAAAATGCTAAAACTAACCATAGCAACAGTAATACTAGTCCCAACCGCCCTTTTAGCCCCAACTAAATACACCTTCCACATTTATACGGCCCTATCTATAACAACAACACTCCTATTAATAGGACAATTAAACGCCCCCACACTAACAAAAATCTGACATGTCAACACATGGATAACACTCGACCAATTCTCAACCCCCCTGACTATTCTTTCATCCTGATTGCTCCCACTTATAGTAGTAGCAAGCCAAAGCCACATGGCCAAAGAGCCTCAGTCCCGACAACGCCTGTTCTTATCAACCTGTGCTCTGCTACAAACCACCCTAATTCTAACATTCGCCTCAAACAACTTAATACTATTCTACCTGTTATTTGAAGCAACACTAATCCCAACACTAATCCTTATCACGCGTTGGGGCAGCCAAACAGAGCGACTCGCCGCAGGCACTTATTTCCTGTTCTATACACTATCCGGCTCACTCCCACTATTAGTAATAATTTTATATTCATACACCCACAACTACCACACAACACCACTAATAATGTCAATAAAGCACCCAGAAATACTAATAACATGAACCAACTCACTAGTATGACTATCATGTCTTCTAGCATTTATAGTAAAAATACCCCTATACTCCATGCACTTATGACTACCAAAAGCACACGTTGAGGCCCCAATCGCTGGATCAATAATCCTGGCCGCCGTACTTCTTAAACTGGGAGGATACGGCATCATCCGAATCACCCCAATCCTAAACCCAACAACACAAACTATGTGCTACCCCCTCATTATTCTAGCCCTCTGGGGAATAATTATAACCAGCCTCATTTGCCTACGTCAAACAGACTTAAAATCCATCATTGCCTACTCCTCAGTAAGCCACATAGGCCTTGTAACTGCAGGAGCCCTAATTCAGACCCCATGAAGTATCTCAGGAACAATAATTCTAATGGTCGCCCACGGATTAGCCTCTTCTATACTATTTTGCCTAGCCAACACAAACTATGAACGAACCCACACTCGAACTTTATTAATAACACGGGGCCTTCAACTCACCCTCCCACTTATAGCCACATGATGACTTATGGCAAACTTAGCCAACATGGCCCTACCCCCTACAATCAACCTGATGGGGGAATTAATAATCATTACTTCTGCTATAAACTGAGCCACCATAACAATCATCTTAACAGGCCTAACGACGCTATTAACCGCCCTATACTCCCTATATGTCTTCATTATAACGCAACGAAACAAAACACCAACAAATACCTCCCACCCACCCTCAAACACCCGAGAACACCTATTAATAGCCCTTCACCTCATCCCTATGGCACTATTAATTATAAACCCAAAACTAATCCTGTAGCACCCAGAAGTAGGCATAGTTTGATCAAAACACTAAGCTGTGGACTTAACAACAGGGGCACCCCGCCCCTTGCATACCGAGAGGGACGACACAAATTGGAACTGCTAATTCAAATTACCGAAGTTAAATTCTCCGGACCACTCCACATTATAACCCAAGACTTTCAAAGGATATTAGACCTTCCTTTAATCTTAGGCATTAACACTACTTGGTGCAACTCCAAGTGAAAGTACATGACCTCCATACTATTCTACTCAACCATAATTTCAACCCTGCTAGTCCTTATTGCCCCTATTATTACCTCTATGTTTATTACACAAGCCTCGGGCTACTTCACACAAACTACTAAACTTGCCTGCCTGACAAGCCTAATTCCAACCAATATTTTTATCAACTACGGAATACAAACAACTATAACCAACGCTACCTGACTACAAACGTCCTTCAACATTAATATCAGCTTCCTATTTGATATTTACTCTACCACGTTTATAACAACAGCCCTATTTATCACCTGGGCCATCCTGGAGTTCTCAGATTGATATATAAAACTAGACCCGAACAAAAACAAATTTATAAAATACTTAATACTATTCCTCCTAGCCATAATAACCATAACAACAGCAAACAGCCTATTACAACTATTTGTTGGCTGGGAAGGGGTAGGCATCATATCCTTCTTACTAATCGGGTGGTGGCACGGGCGCACCAATGCAAACACATCCGCCCTACAAGCTGTTATATACAACCGAATCGGAGACATTGGACTAATCCTGTCTTTAGCTTGATTCGCAATACACTACAACACATGGGACGTACAACAAACATTCTCACATACGACCCCCCCCACCCTGCCACTACTAGGCCTAGTCTTAGCAGCCATGGGAAAATCCGCCCAATTTGGGCTACACCCATGGCTGCCAGCAGCCATAGAAGGCCCAACCCCAGTATCAGCACTACTTCACTCTAGCACAATAGTCGTTGCCGGAATTTTTCTACTGGCCCGGCTATTCCCAATAATACAAAACAGCCAGGCCACAACTACCCTCTGCCTATGCCTAGGAGCAATAACTACAACCTTTGCAGCACTCTGTGCCCTCACACAAAACGATATCAAAAAGATCATTGCCTTCTCCACCTCAAGCCAGCTCGGCCTAATAATACTAACACTAGGACTAAACCAGCCACAGTTAACATACCTACACATCACCACACACGCCTTTTTCAAGGCCATACTATTCCTATGCGCAGGTTCAGTAATTCATAATCTCGGGGACGAACAAGACATCCGAAAAATAGGAAGCACCCAAAAAACAATACCGCTAACCACAACCTGTATAACTATCGGCAACCTAGCCCTAACAGGGGCCCCCTTCCTAGCTGGATTTTACACTAAAGACGTAATCATTGAAACAATAAACACATCACACTTAAACGCCTGAGCCC
>NW_026612403.1:0-17722 GCF_029931775.1 Euleptes europaea | reverse complement strand
TTGTTCCAATCTTTGGCTTAAAAGGCCAATGCTATTATGTAAAGCTTCTTAAAGATTGAAGTATCATGTTAGACCATAATTCGAAGTTGTCTAGGGTGGTGGCTTCTACTACAATGGGCATAAAGCTGTGGTTTGACCCGCAGATTTCTGAGCACTGGCCGTAAAATAGGCCTGGGGAAGCTGTAGTAAATGTTGTCTGGTTTAGTCGCCCAGGGATTGCATCGGTTTTAATGCCTAGTGAGGGGACGGCTCAAGAGTGAAGGACGTCTTCGGCTGAAATTAACATGCGGATCGGGGACTCTACGGGTACAACTATTCGGTGGTCTGTCTCTAGTAGTCGAATGGCCCCTGATCACAGGTCTGTTGTTGGGGTCATATAGGAGTCAAATGTTAGGTTTTCATAGTCTGTGTATTCGTAGCTTCAATATCATTGGTGTCCAAGGGCCTTAATTGTTAGGTGTGGGTTGTTAATCTCATCTATTAGGTACAGGATTCGTAAGGACGGCAGTGCAATTATGATTAGAATGATAGACGGCAGGACTGTTCAGATTATTTCAACTGCTTGGGCATCTATTGTGTTAGTGTGCGTTAGTGTGGTTGTTATTATAAGAGAGATAATATATAGGACGAAGGCGCTGATAAGGAATACGATTATAAGTGCGTGGTCGTGGAAGTGGAGGAGCTCTTCTATGATGGGGGATGCTGCGTCTTGGAATCCTAGTTGGGCAGGTTGTGCCATTGAGTCTCACAGGGGTTAGACTGTAATTTAGCCCTGACAGTGCTATGTAATAATTTACTAGAGGCTCGTGTTTGATAAGAGAGGGGTACGCAGTGGGCGTACGTTTAGCTTGAAACTAAAAGGTGGGGGTTCGAGTCCCTCGTCTCTTGGCAGGTTAAGATTGGACAAAGGCTGGTTCTTCATACGTGTGGTATGGGGGCGGGCAGCCGTGGAGTCACTCTAGGTTGACGTGTGTTAGTTCTGTGTTATTTGGGGTCCGTTTGGCAGAAAATGCCTCTCAGATAATATATATTATTATGATGACGGCAACAAGTGATGTTAGTGATCCAATTGATGAGACAGTGTTCCATAGTGTGTAGGCGTCTGGGTAGTCTGAGTACCGTCGTGGCATTCCAGCAAGACCTAAAAAGTGTTGGGGGAAGAATGTTATGTTTACGCCAATAAATATAACCCCGAATTGGGCTTTTGTTAAAGTGCTATGTAATGAGAAGCCAGTAAATAGTGGAAATCAGTGTACGAATCCGCCTATAATTGCAAATACTGCTCCTATAGATAAGACGTAGTGGAAGTGTGCGACTACGTAGTATGTGTCATGTAATACAATATCCAGGGATGAGTTTGCTAAGACGATCCCGGTTAGTCCGCCCACGGTAAACAGGAAGATAAAGCCAAGAGCCCACAGCAAGGCTGCGTCTCATTTGATTAGTCCGCCATGAAGGGTTGCTAACCAGCTGAATACTTTTACCCCAGTTGGGATTGCAATAATTATTGTGGCAGAGGTAAAGTATGCGCGGGTGTCTACATCCATGCCAACTGTGAATATATGGTGGGCTCAGACGATAAAACCAAGGAATCCGATAGAGACCATGGCCCACACCATGCCCATGTAGCCAAAGGGCTCTTTTTTACCAGCGTAGTATGCTACGATGTGGGAGATCATACCAAATCCGGGTAAAATTAAGATGTAAACTTCTGGGTGCCCAAAAAATCAGAACAGGTGTTGGTATAGCACGGGGTCTCCTCCGCCTGCCGGGTCAAAGAAGGTGGTGTTTAGGTTTCGGTCTGTTAATAGTATTGTGATGCCGGCAGCTAGTACTGGCAGAGACAGTAGAAGAAGTACTGCGGTGATAAGTACAGATCATACGAAGAGGGGGGTGTTGTATTGAGTTATTGCTGGGGCTTTTATATTAATGCAGGTGGTAATAAAGTTAATAGCCCCCAGGATGGAAGAAACCCCTGCTAGGTGCAGGGAAAAAATTGTCAGGTCTACGGATGCTCCTGCATGGGCCAGGTTGGCAGCTAGTGGTGGGTAGACGGTTCAGCCAGTTCCTGCCCCGGCTTCAACTCCGGAAGAGGCCAGTAAAAGGAGTAGTGAGGGGGGCAGGAGTCAAAAGCTTATGTTGTTTATTCGTGGAAAAGCCATGTCTGGGGCCCCAATTATTAGTGGAACCAGCCAGTTTCCGAAGCCCCCGATCATTACGGGTATTACCATGAAGAAGATTATTACAAAAGCATGGGCGGTTACAACCACATTATAGATTTGGTCGTCCCCAAGAAGGGTTCCAGGCTGGCTAAGCTCAGCTCGAATTAGCAAGCTTAGGCCAGTGCCGGCTATTCCGGCCCAGGCGCCAAAAAGTAGATACAGGGTGCCGATGTCTTTGTGGTTTGTCGAAAAAAATCAACGATTGATGGTCACAGGTAGGATGGCCGAGGGCAAGGCGGTGAGCTGTAGTCTCACAGACAGAGGTTTGAGTCCTTTTCGTACCAAGCTCCGTAGCGTAGAACGCAACAAAATGCAAGTTTGGAGACGCACCCAAAAAGGTGCCGGGGCTTCTCCCGTTTTTCTATAACGGGAGAAGGTAGATTGAAGCCCGCTGGATAGGGTGTTTAGTTGTTAACTAAAGTTTTATGGGATCAAAGCCCGTCGGTCTAGGGAGGTCTTAGCTTAATTAAAGTGTCTGAGTTGCATTCAGGAGATGTATATTAGTGTTTTACAGGCCTTCAGGGAATAAGATGTGTTTCTTGTTTGGGGCTTTGAAGGCCCCTGGTTTAAATAGTTAACCTAAGTCCCTGGGGGTGGGGCGGGGTTTATATGTTGTATAGTAGTGGTGTGATTGGTAGAAGGAGGGCTGTTGTAGTAGTTGCCGTGGTTATTAGGTGTGTGTGGTTGTTTTTGAATCGTCATGTGTTTTTTGTTGTGGTTGTGGTGGGCGGGTTTGTTAGTGTAGTGAAATAGGCTAGGCGGGTATAAAAGAATAGGCTTGGTAGGCTTATTAGGGCTAATGTTGTGGCTAGTGGGGTTAGCTGGTGTAGTGTTAGTTCTTTGATAATTAGCAGTTTTGGCATGAACCCTGTTAGGGGGGGAAGGCCCCCTAGTGATATTAGTGTTAGTATTATTATGGTTAAAAGTGTAGAGGAGTTAGACCAGGTGGTAGTAAGGTCTGTGATGTTTTTTGTTGATGCTGTTAATATAGAGGTAAATATTGCTGTGGTTGCGGCTAAATAGATAATTATGGTTAGTGTTGTAAGGCTGTGGCCCATAGTTAGGGCAATTGTTAATCATCCCATATGGGCGATTGAGGAGAAGGCCATGATTTTTCGGAGTTGTGTCTGATTTAGGCCTGACCACCCCCCAATTATTGTGGATAGGAGTCCCAGCACTAGGACCAGGTTTAGTGATAGGTGGTTGTGTATTATATAAAGTAGGGCTAGGGGGGCAAGTTTTTGTCATGTTGATATGATTAGGGCGGTTATTATTGTAGACCCCTGCAGGACCTCTGGGTATCAGAAGTGTGTTGGTGCCAAGCCTAGTTTTATTGCGATGGCTACTGTTAAAATTAGTGCAGTTGAGTTGTGCGTTGGCTGTATAATTGTTCATTGTCCGGTCTGTCAGGTGTTGATCAGGCTGGCCAGGAGGATTAGGGCAGCGGCTGCAGCTTGTGTTAGGAAATATTTTGTGGCGGCTTCTGTTGCTCGTGGGTGGTGTTGTTTAGTAATGTGTGGTAGTATGGCTAGTGTATTGATTTCTAGTCCAAGTCATGCAAGTAGTCAGTGGTGGCTTGATGTGGTGATGATGGTGCCTGTCGCTAGGCTTGAGATTAGGATTGTTTGTGTTATTGGGCTTATTAGTATAGGAAGGGTTGTGTACCAACATTGTCGGGGTATGGGCCCGAAAGCTTTATTAGCTGACTTTACTAGTAGGTAGTATAATTGGAAGTACACGAAGTTTTGGGCTTCGTAGTGCAGGTTCGTAGCCTGTCTTTCTAAGGAAGTGGGAGGGGCGAGTCTCCATATCATACTCTATCAAAGTAGTCCTTAATGTTTCGGGCACACTGCCAAAGTTTGGGTTATGTTAGTGGGGGGGTGCCTGATATTGAAATGGGTGTGGCAATGTATCAGACGCAAAGGGCTAGGGTTAGTGGTAGGAAGTTTTTTCAAAGTAGGTGCATTAGTTGGTCATATCGAAATCGTGGATATGATGCGCGGATTCACAGGAAGCCCAGTGTTAACATGCAGGTTTTAATCATAATATTTATTGAAAATAGTTCTGGGGTGTTGGGGCAGTTTGGGCCTAGGAATAGGATACATGAGAGGGTGTTTATTATTAAGATGTTTGCGTATTCTGCTAGGAAGAATAGTGCGAATGGGCCGGCTGCGTATTCAACATTAAATCCTGAGACAAGCTCTGACTCGCCTTCGGTTAGGTCGAATGGGGCCCGGTTTGTTTCTGCAATTGTTGAGATGTATCATATTATTATTAGTGGTCATACACATGTTGCTAATCACGTGTTTTTTTGTGTTGTTAGCAGGGTTTGTATTGAAAATCCCCCCGTGAATATTATGGTTGATAGTACAATGATTCCTATTGTTACCTCATAAGAGATAGTTTGTGCGACTGCCCGTAGGGCGCCAACGAGGGCGTATTTTGAGTTTGTTGCTCACCCAGATCATAGAATTGAGTATACAGCAAGGCTTGAGATAGCCAGTAGTATTAATAGGCCTAAATTAGCGTCCATGATGGGGTTTGGTATTGGAATGGGGGCTCAAATTGTTAGTGACAGTAGTAGTGCTAGTATTGGTATGGCTAAAAATAGTGTTGGTGTTGATGCCGTTGGTCGGATGGGTTCTTTGGTGAAAAGTTTTAGTCCGTCTGCAATTGGTTGTAGTAGGCCGTAGGGCCCTACAATGTTTGGGCCCTTGCGTAGTTGTATGTAGCCTAGGGTTTTTCGTTCTAATAGGGTTAGGAAGGCAACTGCTAGTAGGATTGGGATGATGAGTGTTAGTGGGTTAACTACTAGGGTTATTGTGGTTTTAATTATTAGGGAGAAGATTTGAGCTTCTGTTGTAAGGGCTTAGGCCTTTTGCATAATTACCTGGCTCTGCCACCCTAAAGCGTGGCCCTGGTCTTAGGCCGCTGGTTTTGATAAATGGGCTCTTTAGTGTGGGTAAGAGCTTGGTATTAGCACGTGGGGGTCCTATTGGTGCTTCTCCCTGGGTCCTTTCGTACTGAAGGGAGAAAAACATAGATAGAAACCGACCTGGATTTCTCCGGTCTGAACTCAGATCACGTAGGACTAGTTAATCGTTGAACAAACGAACCCTTGGTAGTGGCTGCACCACCAGGATGTCCTGATCCAACATCGAGGTCGTAAACCCTCTTGGCGATAGGGGCTCTAAAAGAGGATGGCGCTGTTATCCCTGGGGTAACTTGGTTCGTTGATCTGTGTTACAGGGTCAATTTTATGGTGGTCTCATTGGCTTGTGGGTCTTTGATAGATTTTTGGTCTGTGGTCTTGGAAGTTTTGTTTATTTCCGAAGTCGCCCCAACTAAAAACAAGGCTAAGGGGGGGGGGGGTAGAGGCCCCGTGGTTATTAGTTTTTGTTTTAAGCTCCACAGGGTCTTTTCGTCTTATGTTTACATCCTAGCTTTTTAACTAGGGGATCAAGTTCATTGATCTGCTTTAGGAGACAGTTGGGCCCTCATTTAGCCGTTCATACTAGTCATTATTTAAGTGACAAGTGATTACGCTACCTTTGCACGGTTAGAATACCGCGGCCGTTTAAAAGATCACTGGGCAGGCAGCACCTTTAATACTTGTGTGGCTAAAGGCTATGTTTTTGGTAAACAGTTGGGGCCCTAAGTGGCTGAGTTCCTTTTGTGGCGTTTAATCTGTCTGTGCTGCACTCCTGTGTTGGGTTAACAGGGGGTTATATTATATGGTTAAAAAGTGTGTTAAATTTTTCCATTTGTGGTCTGTTATTTACTGGTAGTTTATCTATTTCCAGTTTATGGGGGTGCATGTAGAGAGCGGGGCTCTTATTACTAATTTTAACAGTGGTGTCTCTATTGTGGTAGAGTAGCTCAGTTAAGTGGTCTAGGGGTTCTTGGTTTGTTTAGTATCTTTAAGATTGTGTGCTGTGACGCGTTTAGTTTTTGGTGGCTGCTTTAAGGCCAACTGGTGTGTTTTATTTGGTGTTTTCCTCTAGGATTGGTTGTTTTCAATTACAATAAGGCTGTACCCTTATTGTATATAGTATAGGAGTGACAGTGGTAAATATGCTTGTATTTAGGTTCAGGCGTCCTATAGTTGAACTAGAATTCTTTTATTGAGCAACCAGCTATCACCAGGCTCGATAGGCGTGTCACCTCTACCTAGCAGTCTCTCCAGCCTTTTGCCACAGGGACGGGTGTACTCAAAAAGTTGCTGTTAGGTAGCTCGTCTGGGTTCGGGTGAGCAGGTTTTAGTGCGCTTTATCTGTATTTGCTTATTAAACCATGATGCAAAAGGTACAAGGTCAGATCTTTGCTTTGTTGGTGCTTGGGGTTTTTCATAGTTCTTTCATTGTTCCCTTGCGGTACTATATGCTATTGCGTCAAGTGGGTGTTTTCTATCGCCTAAAAATATACTGGTACTGGGTTAAATGGTTTGGTTTATAGTGGGGCTTGAGGTTTTGAACTGTTTGTTGAGCTGTGGAGTTTGGGCTCAAGCGGGTTTTTGTTTAAACGTTTTTCAATTGTAAGTTGAATGCTTTATATAAGTGTAAGCTACCTCTTGATTTAGTGGCCAAGTGCACTTTCCAGTACACTTACCTTGTTACGACTTGCCTCATCTGTTGGTGTTTTGTTTTTTATAAAGTGTGGTTTATTAGTTCTTGAGGAGGGTGACGGGCGGTGTGTACGTGTCCCATGGCAGGCTTCAAACAGGCTTATCTTGCTTGTTTTACTGCTAAATCCACCTTCTGGTGAAGGTTTCATGTCACTTGTGGTGTTTTCTAGTGTAGAAAATGTAGCTCATCTCTGCCCCCTTATATGCTACACCTTGACCTGACGTGTTAAATGTTATCTATCTTACTTACGGCAGTTCTTTCATAAGGTAGGTTTGCGACGGCGGTATATAGGCTGGGTAAAGGCAAAAGGGGGTAAGGTTTGGCGTGGAGTATCGATTATAGGACAAGCTCCTCTAGGTTGGTTTGGGGCACCGTCAAGTCCTTAGAGTTTTAAGTTTTTCACTTGTAATTCTCTGGCGAGTTGCTAGTGTAAGGTGCAAGTTTGGTTTATGGCCAAGCATAATAGGGTATCTAATCCTAGTTTGGGCCTTGGCTTTCGTGAGTCGATGGGGCTTAATTAATTGTGGGAGGGGTGGAGTTGTTTTTGCATTGGTTAGTATTTTACAACGTAGGTGCAGCTCAGCCTTCTTTTATTAAGTTTTAGGGGTCTAGTCACTTTTTACGCCGAGTATTATTATTTTGGGGCTTTCGTATAACCGCGGTGGCTGGCACGAAATTTACCGCCCCGTCTGGTTTAACTGTGGCTAAGTCAAGCTTTATGGCTTATACATTAATGTTTATCACTGCTGGGCCCCGTGTGGGTGTGGCGGTGCTAGGTGTCTGGGGCTAAATAGTGTGGTGTGCCTGATACCTGCTCCTGGCCTAGTGGGTAGGCACTGTGTGGGGGTTTGCACAGGGGTGTGGAGGCTTGCATGTGTAATTCGAGTTAAAAATAATAATAAGTTTAGGACCAAAACGGTGTGTTTCCGGGAAATTACTAGGATCCATAACGGCAACTTCAGGGCCGTGCTTTAGTATTATTTAAGCTACAGTAACGGAGTTGCCGTTGTGTGGTTTAGTGTGTGTAATATATATATATATATATATATATATATATATACATTTTGGGGTTTTATTTTGTGTGTGGGGAGCTGCGATTTTTGTTCTTGTGGTATTATGGCAAGTCTTGGATCGCAACTAAGAAAAAATTTTTGCAATTAAATCTCGTTTTAGGGGTTTGGCGAGAAGCACTTTAATTGCAGGGAAAAATTCTTAGTGGGGGGTAAGGGGGGTTTGCCGGAGGTAGCCGTGTGAGTATGGGCGTGTTCGGGGCGTGGGTGTGTGTGGGTGTATGTGGGTGTATGGGGGGCGTGTGTGTGTGTGTGTGTGTGTGTGTGTGTGTGTGTGGGTGGGTATGGGTATGGGTATGGGTATGGGTATGGGTATGGGTGTGGGTATGGGTATGGGTGTGGGTATGGGTGTAGGTGTAGGTGTAGGTGTAGGTATAGGTATAGGTATAGGTATAGGTATAGGTATAGGTGTCGTGTTTATTCATTGGTTTTTAGTCTAGTAAATAATTATATGTCCTTCGAGCATGAATAATTTACCCCTGGGTGGGCTTGTGGGATCGTGGGCCATCTTGCACCGTAGGTTCAGCAGAGTTGTTAGTTGACAGCCACTGGAAATGAGGTTGTGATATACCACCCTAAAAATAAAAATACCAGCCGCATGACAGCACAGGGATGCTATGAGTATGAGGAGACGTGTAACTAATCCTAGCAACCAAAGGCCTCTTAAAAGGCACGAGTGATACGTCAGCGATTAATGGACTTGACCTCACAGAACCAGAGGCCTTGGAAAGGGCACTGTGTGTTAGTCTACATTTCATGGACTACGAGACTGGGCACCTGGTGTGCGAATACAAGGATTGATGATCTCTCGGGATATGTCCGGTAAAGAATCAATATGTCTTAAATACATGGATTTATTAATCCACGCTTATTTGATGATATGTACTATGTAAAATCAATGATAGGATGTACTGGGACAATATTCATGGGGCAGATAGATGTATGTTGATTATACATAGTATGTATTATGTAAAATTAATAATAATATGTACTGGGACAATATTCATGGGGCAAATAAATGTATGTTGATTATACATAGTATGTAAAGGGGGACCCCCCATAACCCTAGACACTAATGGAGGTCCTGGAGTTTATAAGGTTGTTAAATGGCCATATAGGCTCCACCCCCGTGTGGGGGTGAAGCCTATTTGGGTGGGGTGGTCTCAGAAAATAGTTTAAGTGAAAACACTAGTTTTGGGGACTAGAGTTAAGAGTTGAGTCTTTTTTTTGATATACTGCGGGCGGAGGCCTTGGAGTTTATAAGGTTGTTAAGTGGCCATATAGGCTCCACCCCCGTGTGGGGGTGAAGCCTATTTGGGTGGGGTGGTCTCAGAAAATAGTTTAAGTGAAAACACTAGTTTTGGGGACTAGAGTTAAGAGTTGAGTCTTTTTTTGATATACTGCGGGCGGAGGCCTTGGAGTTTATAAGGTTGTTAAGTGGCCATATAGGCTCCACCCCCGTGTGGGGGTGAAGCCTATTTGGGTGGGGTGGTCTTAGAAAATAGTTTAAGTGAAAACACTAGTTTTGGGGACTAGAGTTAAGAGTTGAGTCTTTTTTTTGATATACTGCGGGCGGAGGCCTTGGAGTTTATAAGGTTGTTAAGTGGCCATATAGGCTCCACCCCCGTGTGGGGGTGAAGCCTATTTGGGTGGGGTGGTCTTAGAAAATAGTTTAAGTGAAAACACTAGTTTTGGGGACTAGAGTTAAGAGTTGAGTCTTTTTTTTGATATACTGCGGGCGGAGGCCTTGGAGTTTATAAGGTTGTTAAGTGGCCATATAGGCTCCACCCCCGTGTGGGGGTGAAGCCTATTTGGGTGGGGTGGTCTCAGAAAATAGTTTAAGTGAAAACACTAGTTTTGGGGACTAGAGTTAAGAGTTGAGTCTTTTTTGTATGTGGGGGTGTGAGTAGTGCCCCAGGGTTGTAATGCGTTCCAATCTTTGACTTACAAGGTCAGTGCTTTAAGTGTGGTTTAAGCTACAAGGGCTGGTGGGGTTATCAGTTTATTAGTTTATTCTCTAGTTTATTGATTGTGGGGCTTAATAGTAGGATTGTTGTGAAGTATAGGACGGAAGCTAGTTGTCCGATTATGATAAATGGGTCTTCGACTGGTTGTCCTCCGATTCAGGTTAGGATAGCGATAGTGGCGATTATGGTTCAAAATGTTAGTTGTGATAGTGGTCGGAATGTGCTTGTTCGTTGTTTTGAGTTGTGTGTAAGTGGGATTAGCAGTAGGATTATAATGGATATTATTAGGGCAAGTACTCCTCCAAGTTTGTTTGGGATGGAACGTAGGATGGCGTAGGCGAATAGGAAGTACCATTCTGGTTTGATGTGTGGTGGGGTTATTAGGGGGTTTGCTGGGGTAAAGTTTTCTGGGTCCCCAAGCAGTTGTGGGGAGAAAAGGGATAGGTACAGTAGTGTTATTATTATAAGGGCTGCCCCTAGCAGGTCTTTAGTTGAAAAGTATGGGTGGAACGGAATTTTATCTGAGTTTGAGTTTACCCCTGTTGGGTTGTTTGATCCCGTTTCGTGTAGGAATAGTATGTGTAGGATTGCAGTGGCTGAGATGATGAATGGCAGTAGGAAGTGGAAAGTGAAAAATCGTGTTAGTGTTGCGTTATCTACGGCGAACCCGCCTCAAATTCACTCTACTAGGGTGTTTCCTATATATGGAACTGCTGATAGTAGGTTTGTGATTACGGTAGCCCCTCAGAATGATATCTGTCCCCATGGCAGGACATAGCCCACGAACGCGGTTGCTATTACTAGGAATAGTAGGGCCACGCCGATGTTTCAGGTCTCTTTGTATAAGTATGAGCCGTAGTATAGGCCTCGCCCGATGTGTATATAAAGGCAGATAAAAAATATGGAGGCGCCGTTGGCGTGGATGTTTCGGATTAGTCAGCCGTGTTGTACGTCACGACAGATGTGGGCGATTGATGAGAATGCTGTGGAGGTGTCTGCGGTGTAGTGCATGGCCAAGAATAGGCCGGTGGAGATTTGGATTAGTAGGCACAGCCCTAACAAGGACCCAAAGTTTCATCAAGCGGAGATGTTTGATGGTGTGGGGAGGTCAATAAATGAGTTGTTTATTATTTTGATTATTGGGTGTGTTTTTCGGATTGGGGTCATTATTGGTTTTTATAGTTGAATAACAACGGTGGTTTTTCGTATCACAGGTTTTGGCATGGCCAAATGAAAATTATGTCGTACTTTGTTTTTTTTACTGTGTTGTGTATGGTGTTGGGGTTTATTGGTGTAGCGTCAAATCCTTCTCCTGTTTTTGGGGCGATGGGACTTGTAGTGTCTGCGTTGGGTGGTAGTGTGGTGTTAGTTATTTTTGGTGGGTCCTTTATTGCATTGGTGTTATTTTTAATTTATTTAGGTGGGATATTGGTAGTCTTTGCTTATTCTGTGGCACTTTCAGCAGACCAATATCCTGAGGTGTGGTTGGATTACTCTGTTTTGTATTATGTGTTTGGGTATTTTATATTAGTTTTGTTTTTAGTTTGGTACTTTGGAGGGTTGTCTATTGATGGGTGTGGGGCGTCTGGTGGGGACGATTTTGGTTTTGAGGGTACTCGGACTGATTTTAGTGGTGTTGCATTGATATATTCTTTGGGCGGGCCGTTATTATTGTTGTGTGGGGGGAGTTTAATGGTGGCCCTGTTTGTTGTCCTTGAGTTAACTCGAGGGTCGAGTTTTGGGGGGCTACGTGCGGTTTAGTAGTATGTGGTAATTGCGGCGGCTAGAGTGGCAATAAGTATGACTAGGTATGTTTTGATGTGTCCGGTGTGTGATTTGGACAGTTTTTTAGCTAGGGCGGTGTTAATTAATATGGCTGTTTTTGGGGCGATGGCCTCATATCAGATAAGGTCATTTAAGTGCATAGCGGTGTTTTGTCCGAATTGTATGTTGTATTTTGGTTGGGCTCGGTGTGCAAGGGTGTTAAAGAACCCCAGTTGTGTTGAGGATGTACTTGGTGTACTTTGTTTTGGTTTTAATAGGTTGGATGTTTGTATGGTGATATCTATAGCACATAGCAGGCCTACTAGCGTGATAATTGTGGCGGCTAGTTTTGTAATTGGGCCCATTGTTATTGTTTGGGGTGGGGTTGGTAGTATTGTTGTGGCCACAAATAGGCCAGATATAATACTTCCTATGGCGAGTCGTACTAGGGGTCGAGTCTGGCTTGGGTTTGTTTCTGCTGGGGTTGTAGTTGTGTTGTATCGAGGCTTATTTGTTTGGACATAAAAGGTTAGGCGTAGGCTGTAGGCGGCTGTAAGGGCGGTAGCAATAATAGTGGTTGATAGGGCTCAGGCGTTTAAGTGTGATGTGTTTATTGTTTCAATGATTACGTCTTTAGTGTAAAATCCAGCTAGGAAGGGGGCCCCTGTTAGGGCTAGGTTGCCGATAGTTATACAGGTTGTGGTTAGCGGTATTGTTTTTTGGGTGCTTCCTATTTTTCGGATGTCTTGTTCGTCCCCGAGATTATGAATTACTGAACCTGCGCATAGGAATAGTATGGCCTTGAAAAAGGCGTGTGTGGTGATGTGTAGGTATGTTAACTGTGGCTGGTTTAGTCCTAGTGTTAGTATTATTAGGCCGAGCTGGCTTGAGGTGGAGAAGGCAATGATCTTTTTGATATCGTTTTGTGTGAGGGCACAGAGTGCTGCAAAGGTTGTAGTTATTGCTCCTAGGCATAGGCAGAGGGTAGTTGTGGCCTGGCTGTTTTGTATTATTGGGAATAGCCGGGCCAGTAGAAAAATTCCGGCAACGACTATTGTGCTAGAGTGAAGTAGTGCTGATACTGGGGTTGGGCCTTCTATGGCTGCTGGCAGCCATGGGTGTAGCCCAAATTGGGCGGATTTTCCCATGGCTGCTAAGACTAGGCCTAGTAGTGGCAGGGTGGGGGGGGTCGTATGTGAGAATGTTTGTTGTACGTCCCATGTGTTGTAGTGTATTGCGAATCAAGCTAAAGACAGGATTAGTCCAATGTCTCCGATTCGGTTGTATATAACAGCTTGTAGGGCGGATGTGTTTGCATTGGTGCGCCCGTGCCACCACCCGATTAGTAAGAAGGATATGATGCCTACCCCTTCCCAGCCAACAAATAGTTGTAATAGGCTGTTTGCTGTTGTTATGGTTATTATGGCTAGGAGGAATAGTATTAAGTATTTTATAAATTTGTTTTTGTTCGGGTCTAGTTTTATATATCAATCTGAGAACTCCAGGATGGCCCAGGTGATAAATAGGGCTGTTGTTATAAACGTGGTAGAGTAAATATCAAATAGGAAGCTGATATTAATGTTGAAGGACGTTTGTAGTCAGGTAGCGTTGGTTATAGTTGTTTGTATTCCGTAGTTGATAAAAATATTGGTTGGAATTAGGCTTGTCAGGCAGGCAAGTTTAGTAGTTTGTGTGAAGTAGCCCGAGGCTTGTGTAATAAACATAGAGGTAATAATAGGGGCAATAAGGATTAGCAGGGTTGAAATTATGGTTGAGTAGAATAGTATGGAGGTCATGTACTTTCACTTGGAGTTGCACCAAGTAGTGTTAATGCCTAAGATTAAAGGAAGGTCTAATATCCTTTGAAAGTCTTGGGTTATAATGTGGAGTGGTCCGGAGAATTTAACTTCGGTAATTTGAATTAGCAGTTCCAATTTGTGTCGTCCCTCTCGGTATGCAAGGGGCGGGGTGCCCCTGTTGTTAAGTCCACAGCTTAGTGTTTTGATCAAACTATGCCTACTTCTGGGTGCTACAGGATTAGTTTTGGGTTTATAATTAATAGTGCCATAGGGATGAGGTGAAGGGCTATTAATAGGTGTTCTCGGGTGTTTGAGGGTGGGTGGGAGGTATTTGTTGGTGTTTTGTTTCGTTGCGTTATAATGAAGACATATAGGGAGTATAGGGCGGTTAATAGCGTCGTTAGGCCTGTTAAGATGATTGTTATGGTGGCTCAGTTTATAGCAGAAGTAATGATTATTAATTCCCCCATCAGGTTGATTGTAGGGGGTAGGGCCATGTTGGCTAAGTTTGCCATAAGTCATCATGTGGCTATAAGTGGGAGGGTGAGTTGAAGGCCCCGTGTTATTAATAAAGTTCGAGTGTGGGTTCGTTCATAGTTTGTGTTGGCTAGGCAAAATAGTATAGAAGAGGCTAATCCGTGGGCGACCATTAGAATTATTGTTCCTGAGATACTTCATGGGGTCTGAATTAGGGCTCCTGCAGTTACAAGGCCTATGTGGCTTACTGAGGAGTAGGCAATGATGGATTTTAAGTCTGTTTGACGTAGGCAAATGAGGCTGGTTATAATTATTCCCCAGAGGGCTAGAATAATGAGGGGGTAGCACATAGTTTGTGTTGTTGGGTTTAGGATTGGGGTGATTCGGATGATGCCGTATCCTCCCAGTTTAAGAAGTACGGCGGCCAGGATTATTGATCCAGCGATTGGGGCCTCAACGTGTGCTTTTGGTAGTCATAAGTGCATGGAGTATAGGGGTATTTTTACTATAAATGCTAGAAGACATGATAGTCATACTAGTGAGTTGGTTCATGTTATTAGTATTTCTGGGTGCTTTATTGACATTATTAGTGGTGTTGTGTGGTAGTTGTGGGTGTATGAATATAAAATTATTACTAATAGTGGGAGTGAGCCGGATAGTGTATAGAACAGGAAATAAGTGCCTGCGGCGAGTCGCTCTGTTTGGCTGCCCCAACGCGTGATAAGGATTAGTGTTGGGATTAGTGTTGCTTCAAATAACAGGTAGAATAGTATTAAGTTGTTTGAGGCGAATGTTAGAATTAGGGTGGTTTGTAGCAGAGCACAGGTTGATAAGAACAGGCGTTGTCGGGACTGAGGCTCTTTGGCCATGTGGCTTTGGCTTGCTACTACTATAAGTGGGAGCAATCAGGATGAAAGAATAGTCAGGGGGGTTGAGAATTGGTCGAGTGTTATCCATGTGTTGACATGTCAGATTTTTGTTAGTGTGGGGGCGTTTAATTGTCCTATTAATAGGAGTGTTGTTGTTATAGATAGGGCCGTATAAATGTGGAAGGTGTATTTAGTTGGGGCTAAAAGGGCGGTTGGGACTAGTATTACTGTTGCTATGGTTAGTTTTAGCATTTTAATAGGCTTATGGTTTTTAGGTGGTCTGTTGCGTGAGTGCGGGAGGATGCAGCTAATAGGGCCAGTCCTGCTCCTGCCTCACATGCGGACATGGTCAAGAGGGTAATTGGAAGGGTGGCAGTGGTTGACAGGTGTTGGGTTAAGGAGATAGCACTAAGTCCAATAAATAGGCTTAAAAGCAGGCCCTCGATGCATAGAAGGGCAGATACAAGATGTTTACGGTGGAGTGCTAGTCCTATAAGGCTTAGGGTAAAGATGGCTAGTATCAGTAGGTGTTGAGGTAGCATAGTTAGTGGCCCCATTATTTTGGGATGTACTAAGTCGAAATTAGTGATCTTGCTTTAGATTAGCCTCTATATTCTGCTCATTCTAGTCCTCCTTGGGATCACTCATAGACTAGGCCCAGGGCTAGTAGGGTGATAATTGTTGTAGTTCATATAAGGGTTGAATTGGGGGAGGGTAAGTTAATAGCTCACGGGGTTGGTAGGAGTAGGGCGATTTCTAGGTCAAAAAGTAGGAATAAGATAGCGACTAGAAAAAATCGCAATGAGAAAGGTAGTCGTGCTGAACCGACTGGGTCAAAGCCGCATTCGTATGGGGACAATTTTTCTGTGTCAGGGGTGGCTTGTGGTAGTCAAAAGCTAATGATGATTAGGGCGGCGGTTAGTGCGGTGGATATTAGAGTTACTATTATAATGTTTATTACTTCCTCTTAGGGTTAATTATGAGCTAAGGCTTTGTGAGTGGAAGTCACCTGTACTTTTAAATACTAAGGAAGTTATGAACCTCATCAATAGATTGAGATGTAAAGGAAGAGTCAAACAACGTCTACAAAGTGTCAGTATCATGCGGCCGCTTCGAATCCAAAGTGGTGGTCAGTGGTGAAGTGGAATTTTATTTGGCGTAGCAGGCAGACTACTAGGAAGCTAGTCCCAATGATTACATGTAGTCCGTGGAAGCCAGTGGCCACAAAAAAGGTGGTGCCATAGGCTCCGTCTGCTACTGTGAAAGAGGCCTCCAGATATTCTATAGCCTGTAGTAGTGTAAAGTAGGCCCCCAGTATGATTGTAAGCACTAGGGCCTGTATGGCCTCTTTTCGTTCTCCTCCTATGATTGAATGGTGGGCTCAGGTTACTGTAACACCTGATGCCAGTAGTACTGCGGTATTAAGTAGGGGAACTTCAAACGGGTTTAGGGGAGTAATTCCGCTTGGGGGTCAACAACCTCCAAGCTCTGGTGTAGGTGCAAGGCTTGAGTGATAGAATGCTCAAAAGAACCCGATGAAAAAGAAAACCTCTGAGGCAATGAATAAAATTATGCCATAACGAAGTCCCTGTTGAACTTGGTGGGTGTGGTGGCCTTGGTAGGTTCCTTCCCGAACAACATCTCGTCATCATTGCAGTATTGTTAATAGTATAGTGGTAAGGCCGATGGTTATTAATGTATTTGAGCCAAAGTGGAACCATATTGCGAGCCCAGAGGTTATTAATAAGGCTGCAATGGCCCCTGTTAGGGGCCATGGGCTTTGGTCTACTATGTGGAAGCTGTGGGCTTGGTGGGTCATTAAACGTTTTCTTGTAGGTAGAGACTTAATAATAGTACGAATACATATGCTTGGATCATTGCAACAGCGACTTCTAGGGCGGTTAACAATAGGAGGGTGACTGAGGTTAGCACTGATACTGATGGTATTAATGGCATTAATACAAGTGTGGCTGTTGAGATAAGTTGGATTAACAGGTGTCCTGCAGTTAGGTTTGCAGTAAGACGCACCCCCAGGGCTAGGGGTCGAATTAATAGGCTAGCTGTTTCGATAATTACTAAAATTGGAACTAGCGGGGTGGGTGTGCCCATGGGTAGTAGGTGTCCGATGGAGGCGGTGGGCTGGTTTCAAAGCCCAACAAGTACTGTAAATAGTCATATTGGTAGGGCCAGGCTTATGTTTATGGATAGTTGTGTGGTGGGGGTAAATGTGTATGGTAATAGCCCTAGCAGGTTGATTGTTAATAGGTATAACAAAATTGTTAATAGAAGCAGTGCTCAGGGGTGTCCTGTCTTACTGATTGGGGATATTAGTTGTTTTGTGGCGGTTTTTATTAGTCATAGTTTTAGTGCCCATGTGCGGCTTGGTATTAGATGTGTTTGTGAGTGAAATAGTGTTGTTGGGGCCAGTAGGGCAAGCAGGATTAATGGGACTCCTATTATCTGTGGGGTTGCGAATTGGTCGAATAGGTTTAACATCATAATCAGGATCAGCATGGGGGCTGGGTGCTTAGGGGTTTTGTAGTTGGTTGGTTGGCTATCTGGTGTTTTAACAGCTTTGGTTTTATTATAAGGAGGGTGATAAACCATACGGTTAACATAATTATAAGTCACGGAGCGGGGTTTAGTTGGGGCACGTCTTTAAGTGGTTATTGTTCCAATCTTTGGCTTAAAAGGCCAATGCTATTATGTAAAGCTTCTTAAAGATTGAAGTATCATGTTAGACCATAATTCGAAGTTGTCTAGGGTGGTGGCTTCTACTACAATGGGCATAAAGCTGTGGTTTGACCCGCAGATTTCTGAGCACTGGCCGTAAAATAGGCCTGGGGAAGCTGTAGTAAATGTTGTCTGGTTTAGTCGCCCAGGGATTGCATCGGTTTTAATGCCTAGTGAGGGGACGGCTCAAGAGTGA